>NC_091365.1:21001718-21244218 GCF_038502225.1 Cherax quadricarinatus | reverse complement strand
CCCTAGCTTTATTGACAAGCTATTTACAGGTTAAGGATCCCTAGCTTTATTGACAAGCTATTTACAGGTTAAGGATCCCTAGCTTTATTGACAAGCTATTTACAGGTTAAGGATCACTAGCTTTATTGACAAGCTAAGAGCTGTTACCTACATTAGCTCATTTGAAAGCATTTTTATTGTTATGAGACATACAAGTAGGGAACAGGATGAAGTTGGAGCCATCTGTGGGCCAGCATTTTCATTTGATCAACTGACTTCATCTCGTTGACATCATTATGCTGTACGAATGTGTTCCATACTCGAGTCATCCTGGGTATGTATGATCTCAGATGGAGTGATGTTCTGGAGAAGGGTACAGCCAGAGTGAAGTTGCTGCTTTCTGCCCATCTTGTGGTATAAAAGCTTGTTTCAAGCTGTCCTCGAAGTGGATCCAAATGTGGTACTTTGACAATATGACCTTGTACATAACAGTAAGGCCATCCACATCCCTCCTGTGTTGAAGCTCTGAAGAAATGACAGATCTATGCAGATTCTCTCTCTCTCTCTACTAGATTTCTCCCTCCACACTTGTTGTCTTATCTTTAGATACTGAAAACAATCACGATACCTGATACCCACTCCTCTCAGGCCATGAAAACTCTAGTTTCTTAAGTCTTTAAGTGAGTTTCATTAAAAAATCTTCATCATCACGAATCTTTGCTCTTTTATTAAGGATCGTTTTAACCCGTACGGAATTTCAGTGACTCTACGTGTTATTGCAATTTCAGATTCAGAGGAAAATGACTAACTTGTTTAGCATATCAAAATTGCTGAACGAGCAAGAGAAAAAGGCACATTAACAATAACATACATGTTAACAATAACAGACATGTTAACAATAACAGACATGTTAACAATAACAGACATGTTAACAATAACAGACATGTTAACAATAACAGACATGTTAACAATAACATACATGTTAACAATAACAGACATGTTAACAATAACATACATGTTAACAATAACAGACATGTTAACAATAACAGACATGTTAACAATAACAGACACGTTAACAATAACATACATGTTAACAATAACAGACATGTTAACAATAACAGACATGTTAACAATAACAGACATGTTAACAATAACGGACATGTTAACAATAACAGACATGTTAACAATAACAGACATGTTAACAATAACATACATGTTAACAATAACAGACATGTTAACAATAACAGACATGTTAACAATAACAGACATGTTAACAATAACAGACATGTTAACAATAACAGACATGTTAACAATAACAGACATGTTAACAATAACAGACATGTTAACAATAACATACATGTTAACAATAACAGACATGTTAACAATAACATACATGTTAACAATAACAGACATGTTAACAATAACAGACATGTTAACAATAACAGACACGTTAACAATAACATACATGTTAACAATAACAGACATGTTAACAATAACAGACATGTTAACAATAACAGACATGTTAACAATAACGGACATGTTAACAATAACAGACATGTTAACAATAACAGACATGTTAACAATAACATACATGTTAACAATAACAGACATATTAACAATAACAGACATGTTAACAATAACAGACATGTTAACAATAACAGACATGTTAACAATAACAGACATGTTAACAATAACAGACATGTTAACAATAACAGACATGTTAACAATAACAGACATGTTAACAATAACGGACATGTTAACAATAACAGACATGTTAACAATAACAGACATGTTAACAATAACAGACATGTTAACAATAACAGACATGTTAACAATAACAGACATGTTAACAATAACAGACATGTTAACAATAACAGATGTGAGGAAGAGTGAAATACTAATTTGCTGGTGGTGAAATCATCATAACATATATACATTTTTATATATAAACTATATGTGTTATATATATAAATAATCTAGCACTCACTGAAATAAATATGTACAGTAATATGCAGAGATTAAAAGTTCATTAAAAAAAAATATTAATAAGTATTGTTGTATGTGGATTGCTCAGTAATTATAATACTCAGTAATTTATAAAGATAGAAAATACTGCTTAATTTGTTTGACAGAGAAATATATAGCATAATAGACAAAAAAGGTTGAGAGACATTACACAGGGAAGCAGTGTAGTTGACTCTGGTAATATAACATTGAGCTTCACAGAGAGGGAAAATGTTCACCTGTCGTCCCTCTCATCTGCGACTGCTTGACAGAGTAGAGAACAGAGCAAGACGTCTCATCTCTCGCCTGGACCCATCCTGGATAGATCTGTCATTTCAGCAGAGCCTTCAACATAGGAGGGATGTGGGTGGCCTTACTGTTATGTACAAGGCCAATATTGTCAAAATACCACATTTGGATCCACTTCGAGGACAGCGTGAAACAAGTTTTTATACCACAAGACGGGCAGAAAGCAGCAACTTCACTCTGGCTGTACCCTTCTCCAGAACATCACTCCATCTGAGATCATACATACCCAGGATGACTAGAGTCTGGAACACATTCGTACATCATTATGATGTCAACGAGATAATGTCAGTTGATCAAATGAAAATGCTGGCCCACAGATGGCTCCAACTTCATCCTGTTCCCTACTTGTATGTCTCATAACAATAAAAATGCTTTCAAATGAGCTGATCTAGGTAATAGCTCTTAGCTTGTCAATAAAGCTAGGGATCCTTAACCTAACCTTGTCAAACCCTGTGCAAGAGAGAAAGAGAGAGAGAGAGAGAGAGAGAGAGAGAGAGAGAGAGAGAGAGAGAGGGAGAGAGAGAGAGAGAAAAAACTTTATAGACAGGATCACCAGTTCTTTAGAGATTTTTCTCGGAACAAACCAGCAGGATCTCAGATTAAGTGAACACACTGACACATCATCCACCCAGCTACTCATATCTCGACTCGGCAGGTGGTTTTGTGCCTTATAGAAGATCAAAGAGCTATATCCCAGCGGCTGCCCCGATGTCCTACCTGTCTCAAGGACAAGCACTTTACTCACCCACCATCTAAAGCTGAACTCAATCACGAGTAGCCAGTCTATCAGCTCACGCACAGTTCCGTGAATACTCGACGTCCCGACAATGATTGCCGTTGTTCAGACATTTTGGATGACAGAACCCAATAAATTTTTGATGGAATTGCTGGCTACACCTCACGGATGAGAACAGACGGGTAAAGACAAGGAGGTGTTGTTGTGTGCTTCTCTAAAAGTGTACATGCCCAGCCCATTGATGTTGCCATCTATATTCACCTAGAAATGATGTTCTTCAAGCAATGCATAAACACTAGTGCCTCTGTACTTCCATCTGCAATCTGAAAACCTCCGTGGTAACATGCAGATCCCATCAACTTCCTGATAGAAAATCTAGACTTCCTTCTGCTTCATCACAAATGTTGACATATAAGTGTTCGTGATCTTAATGACTTTCATGTAGTATCTGACATGAGAATATCTGGTGATTTCACAACTCGTGTCTCTGGCTCCTCCCTCCACCCAGCAGAGAGAATGATCTGTGGGAAGGCATAGTCACTTGCCAACCTCTTGGCTATGTTGGATCATCCGACCGCAAGGTTGTCTTTATGACGCTGGCCATTCCAACAGAACGAGGCGAAGAATCTACGCACACATCCTGGCTGTGTGAACGAGTAAACTGGCCTGCCTTTTGCATAGAGCTCCCCACCTCCAATTGAACTGCTCTTCCTCACCGGCAATATGTGTCGAAGACTACTGCTCAGAGTGTTTTCGACTTTCATTGTCTAGAGGATGCTTCTGCTAAATACCAGGCTTGGGGAAGGTATAAGAGGCATCCCACTATCTATAACAGGAACCTGCACAGGCAAGTCTGGTAGGTTGGCACAAAAAGAAAGCTGACATTAGGTAGAGTGGGCTCCAAAACCTGGTGGTCCTTGGTTAAGGACTGACAAGATTATTCACCTGATGAAATTATCAACCTCTAAATCGACAGGATGGGATCATCTCTACTAACAGTCAGGAGAAAGCTAACCTTTTTGCCGAATACTTTGCAGCCAAGATACAAGTTCCTGATCCTGCAAGGAAACCTCCTTGGTTAGCTGCAAGAACTGTCAGATTTGTCAGTGGTGATAATAACACAAGATGAAGTGTATCTGCTTAAATCGCTGGACAAGAAAAGGCTGTGGGTCCAGATAAGTTAAGTCCAAAATTGCTGAGTAAATTTGCAGACCAGCTAGTAGCACCTCTAACTCGCATCTGTCACCACTCCCTAGCACGGTGAAAATGACCTCTGTAGAAAGAGGCAAATGAAGTCCCAGTCCACAAAAAAAGAGCAGACCGGACGTCAGTAACTTCAGACCCGTCTCACTCTTGTCAATAATAATAATAATCATATCTTTATTTCTACAAATACATGTACAAGGTATACAGGCCTAGCTGACATCAGTGACATACTGAAATCCGGAGTTCGAATCTCCGGTACGGCTGGGAAACATTAGGACGTGTTTCCATAAGACACTTGCCGTCACTTTACACCCATTAGTGTAAAATGGGTACCTGAGTGTTAGTCGACTGGTGTGCTGGTGTGGGTCGCATCCTGGAGTTTACCTGGAGAGAGTTCCGGGGGTCAACGCCCCCGCGGCCCGGTCTGTGACCAGGCCTCCTGGTGGATCAGAGCCTGATCAACCAGGCTGTTGCTGCTGGCTGCACGCAAACCAACGTACGAGCCACAGCCCGGCTGGTCAGGAACCGACTTTAGGTGCTTGTCCAGTGCCAGCTTGAAGACTGCCAGGGGTCTGTTGGTAATCCCCCTTATGTATGCTGGGAGGCAGTTGAACAGTCTCGGGCCCCTGACACTTATTGTATGGTCTCTTAACGTGCTAGTGACACCCCTGCTTTTCATTGGGGGGATGTTGCATCGTCTGCCAAGTCTTTTGCTTTCGTAGTGAGTGATTTTCGTGTGCAAGTTCGGTACTAGTCCCTCTAGGATTTTCCAGGTATATATAGTCATGTATCTCTCCCGCCTGCGTTCCAGGGAATACAGGTTCAGGAACCTCAAGCGCTCCCAGTAATTGAGGTGTTTTATCTCCGTTATGCGCGCCGTGAAAGTTCTCTGTACATTTTCTAGGTCAGCAATTTCACCTGCCTTGAAAGGTGCTGTTAGTGTGCAGCAATATTCCAGCCTAGATAGAACAAGTGACCTGAAGAGTGTCATCATGGGCTTGGCCTCCCTAGTTTTGAAGGTTCTCATTATCCATCCTGTCATTTTTCTATCAGATGCGATTGATACAATGTTATGGTCCTTGAAGGTGAGATCCTCCGACATGATCACTCCTGGGACAAAACTGACCTAATTTGCTGGAAATGCTCAGCATAACACCTAAAGTCAGTTCCTGATCAGCCGGGCTGTGGCTCGTACGTTGGTTTGCGTGCAGTCAGCAGCAACAGCCTGGTTGATCAGGCGCCGATCCACCAGGAGGCCTGGTCACAGACCGGGCCGCGGGGGCATTGACCCCCGAAACTCTCTCCAGGTAAACTCCAGGTCTCCAGGTAATAACAAGCGGCTTTCTATATAGTATATAGTAAGGAAACACGTCCACTGTTTTCAACAATTCGCCGGGAATCGAACCCGAACGCTCACCGTGTGATGCAAGAGCTTTTACCACCAGGCCACGAGGCACCGTTCCGAGAAAACACAAATGATGATGGTTTCTAGGTACCATGATGGTAATGCTGGAACAGTGGTAAGAATAAATGGGAGAGTGTTGATTCCCAGGTATGAAGTTAGTATCCATGGAGTGAAATTTGACGGCCAACTGACTATGAAGAACCACATGATAAATCTTGCAAATAAACCAGCCAGGAAGCTTCCAGCACTTCGACGTATCTCTCATCTGCTCTACAGTAGAGGTTTCAAGATTCTGAAGGAGGGACAGGCACAGTCACTTCTTGAGTATGCTCCACTTTCATGGATTGCCTGCTCTCCATCTCATCTGCCACTGCTCATCTCTCGCCTGGAGTTTGGCACATGCTTGCACAACATAATGACATAAACGAAAAGTCAGCTGACCAAATGAAATTGCTGCCTATAGATGACTTCAACTTCATTATTTTCCTTATTTGTACGTGTCATAATAAAAAGACTCATATGAGCTGTGGGAAACAGCTCTTAGCTTGTAAATAAAATTAATAACCTTAACCTAACCTTGTAAATCCCAGTGTAAAAGAGATAAATAAATGAGAATTAATTATGAACAGACATAGAGACACTGTAAAAGTTCAGAAAGCAAAAACATCAAATATTTCTGGACCCACACAAGTAATTTTAATAATCTTCTGCTGCGTCAGAGAGAAGTCATCTTAACAAGTGAAATCCCTCGTTAATCCTGCATCTAACAAGACCTTCAAGAGGAGCAAAACTTTCCCAAAAAATATTTACCTCCTCAACTTTTGCAGCTTGAGTGATGAGACTGTTTTCTCCGGGAGAGAAAAAAAAAACATATAATTACAGCCTGGAAATGTAGGTGTTTTTATTTTTTGCCAGAAAACGGGAAAATGTATCTTGTGGCTGGTGTTTGTCACATGACGGCTCACTCAGTAAAGCAAGCATACACTAGACTACTATAATAAGTTACTAATTTAGTTGCCTTTGTTAAAATGCAGTGACTTAGCACCATTTTAGAGATTTTCATTTCAATCTAGCGATATTATTAGCGAGTTTTCTCATCAAAACTTTAAAAAGAAATCGGAATAATTAGTGAAATATACTCCAAGAATAAGCAGTAAAATTTTGGAACAGTGTAATGGTTCGGTAGAAAGTGGACATGAATTATACACGTCCATGGACGGCACGTCCTCCAGTTGCCCCACACACCATCACGTCCGCTTCCAGTTTGTGATAAGATTCTCAGCATTGCAGTGATGGTCCGACGAGTGAACTAGCTCTTCTGTGAAACGCTGGAGGTACCTCACCATTAGCAACTCTACAAAAAAATAAATAGGTATAGCCAACGTTTTCGTATAGAAAACTTAAGTGATACAAATTATATTAAATAGCTGACTAGACTTGATGGTGACGAGACTAAATACTACTATAAGTACGGCAAGTGTTCCTTGACCGTAGTGCTCAGTGATATTAAAAATCATCGGAACTCTACAAAGCACAAGAGAGCAGGACAACCACTCTCTTTAGAGAGAATTATTCAGCTGAATGTAATAAATAATGACCATGAAGTAAGAGGGTCGTATCGCTCTGTTCATAGCAGTCTGTAAAGTGTGTTTTAGTGATAGCAAGAGAAGCAAGGGGTATAACACTAAGAAGATCAAAGTGCAGTGCAGTGGTTTGCTATGTCATAGCCACACACTTTATTGAATAATTTCAAGTTGACGCAAGTGAGTGAAAAATTTAGCCTACTGACTGATGACAGAAATAATATTTCTGTAACGAAGTTGTTAGGTATTATTCTGATGCAAAGAAAGAAACTAGATAATTTTTATATATAGCTGAAGTTAGTGAATGTAATAAGACCGTCCTCAATAAACAATGGATTTTATCTAAAGTTCACAGCACTTAGAACTGACAAGCATCAGTGATGACTGGAATAAATAATGGTGTTTAAGTGAAGTTAAAAGCTGAGATTATACACTAACACATCATTAGACGTTTTAATGAAAATTAGAGCAACAGATTGGTGTAATTATAGAGTAAATAACAGTGTGAGCACCAGTGGTCGGAAATTTTAATTTCTCTCTTAAGTTTTTATCTCATTCTGGTAGAAATATTACTGGTATGCATTATTGTAAGTTGCTTTATCATCTACTTGTCCAGAGACTTTGTAAATTTGCTCAACGACTTATTGTTACTTTTAGTTAGCATGAGTTATCAATCTTGACTCAATTACAGATAGCCACATTAATAATAATATCTTTACTTCTACAAGTGCTTGTACAAGATCTACGAAAATGGCTGACACACATAAAAAGCCTCTTGCTATGCAAAGTATTTTGGGCAAATTAGGTCAGTTTTTGTCCCAGGATGCGACCCACACCAGTCGACTAACACTCATTTAATCCCTGAACGGAATACCTCGATAGGAAACCGGAAGATCACGCAAGCTGACTGCACAGCAGCATCCGCCTGTTCATTGCCCTACACATCAACGTGTCCAGGGACTCAACAGAAAACGACGTCTTTGATTTTGCTAACCACACGGCACAACCTAAGTTGAATATGAAGGACCAATAGATGAAAGGAATCAATTTTTTAATGCCTGTAAAGCGCTGAGGGAGTCACAAATGCCGACGGGGACATTTGTAATACAGAGAAGAGCTGTGAGAATGGCATACAACTCGGAGATAAAAATACTAGCTGAATCTAATAAATAACCACAGACAACACCATCAGGTAACACCGCCACAAACCCAACATTGTCAGAAGATTTAGAGCCATCTGTATTAACAACGATGGCATGTATATTCAACTGGAGAACAGACACAAACTGTCGGAATCTCCCAAGGAGGAAGGGACAAGGCAGACACTAAATAAACATACAAGGCAACTGGAGAGAAAAGCCGAGTGAGTGAAGACGAAGAGAAAACGGTCGGCGTAAACAGGGGCGCCAAACAAATAACGGGCTTCTACTAACGTCTCAGACTAACCTATACATAGAAGGAACATGAAGGTCGTGAGATCGAGCAAAGTAACGAAGACAATGAGCATCACTATGATCGGCTAAGGAAGGAACATTTGCCTCAGCATAGAGGCTTTCAACAGGGGATGAACGAAAGGCACCAAGGCATAGATGCAGACCCTGATGATGAAGGGGATCTAGCTTAGAAAAAGTTGTAGGAGAACCTGCAGAATAAACTTGGCCATAATCCAGCTTGGAGAAGACTAGGGTGGAATGCAAACGGAGGAGAGTCCGCCAATCTGCTCCCCATGAAAGGTGCACAAGAATTTTAAGGAGATGCAGGCGATCATGGCAAGCTGTCTTCAAAGAGGAAATGTGAAGTTTCCAAGCCAACCAGCAATCGAACAGAAGGCCAAGAAACTTGACTGTATCACATTCTAGGATATGTGTGCCATGTATATACAATGGAATATCTGGGAGAAGAGGATGTCTAGTCAGTGTCGTTGCTAGGGTTGGTTTCACCCGAGGCAGCATCTTTGGTGTCACCCCCATGAAATCCAAGGGCGGGGGGATGGGGGGAGTAAACTCCAGTTACATAACTACTGCATGACCAGTGACTAATGCTTAGTAATGAGAACGTTTAAGGGCCATAAACGGAACAAGAGAATACTTCTCAACCTCATTTATAATAAAATAAAGAATCGTAATAATATTGAGGAAACGTTAACTCAAATGCCACTTTGAGTACAGGCAACAGATCCTACATTTATTCATCTTCAACAATGCAAAAAAAAAAAAAAAAAAAAAAAAAAAAAAAAAACAAAAAAATTGCAATATCAGAGAAACACTAGTTCTGATTTGACCTTGAGTACAGGTAACATCTCAGTGAATCTGATCCTACATTTCCTTGCCCTCAATCCTGCAAAATCACCTATCACATCATCAAAATCAATTCTTTTCCCTATGCAGACCTATTTGTACTCTGTAATCATATAAGAGGCTATACAGAATTGAAAAGTTCTTCTCTTACATTGTTGCAGCACTGTTTTGGGCATTAGTGTCACCTTCTTCAGAGGCTCTATGGGTCTAGTGAAGGTAATGAAATTGAAATGGATTTTCGTACCAGAAAATTTAAATCCATGAGAAATGTCCCAATGGGAAACATGGCCAATCGCATCCTGAAGGGAAGCCGCTACCAGTCGACAGTTAGTGTGTGCATAAGCTATAGTGAATTCATCCACATAAAGTGACGACCAAATATGCGGTGGAAGAATGGAAGGCAGGTATTAAAACCCAGGGACAATAAGGCCTGTTATCCTGGGTGTAAAGGGCAGCATGGAGCAGGACAAACAAAGCTGAATGATTTTGATATATATTTTCCTTCACCAAGAGCAATGTGGATATTTACACCTATGTACACTATATACAGTTAGAAATGTATGTGTACAATGCGGTTTAGGCAAGGCCAAGACACAGCCTGGAGACAGAATGGACAACCATGCTCAACCAGCTCTAGTATGGAAATGACAAGGGTAGACAGGTGGGTGGTGCCCACAACACCTCTGCAATTGCCAGTCCCACCTTCTCATTGGCTGAACCTGGGTACTGATCGAATGATGGGGTCCCACTGTTTGACCCTAGTACTGGTTCGCTGGTTGGATAGATATCCTTACAATGAGCGTGTGTACATGTGCCGAATAAAGGTTATGTACTCTTTGCATGCCACACCCAAACCCAGAGAAGGCTCAGGAATAGGCTCCCATAGAGGGAGGAGTTTGATGTGTCATCTCCTCTTCTCAAAGTTTGATACTTATAAGAGTATGAAGCTGTGCAGCTGTGAGAGTGCATTCGTAATCAATGCCAATGGAATGAGCAATTTGCCAACAACGCTGTGGAGAAAATTTAGACAAGTTTAATAAAGTGTATTCAGATACTAAATGTCTGACTCATCTAGGCGGCATTCCCCAATGTAACATGCTATTTGCTATACACACTCAGCTATGCACAGTACAACTGCAGAATATTCACACAATAAGGCTGACATGTAACAAAGCCGAATGCAGAATACGCACATACAGTAGCAAGGCTGATACACAATAGCAAAGCTGACTGCAAAATATTCACACAACAGCAAGATTGACCATAGCAAAGCAAGCACAATGAACAAGCTAATAGCAAGCTGTCAATGATCATACAATAGCATGCTGACCATAAAATGCAAGGCTGACACACGAAGTTTCGTAAAGCGTTGGCAAAGCTAATGTAATGCCAGACAGCAAGCTACACAATGTTCCTGCTTCAGCTTCACACTAGGCTCAACTCGTGCTCTAAGTTCAGTTCCAGCTCCAGCTCCCATATTACAACCCAGGGACAATAAGGCCTATTATCCTGGGTGTAAAGGTGAGGAAGAACATAAGAATAGAGGAACACTGCAGAAGGCCTACTGGCCCATGCGAGGCAGGTCCTTATCAAAACGACTACTACCTAAGAAGAAGCAGAACAAACACAGCTGAATGACTTTTAAATATATTTTCCTTCACCAAGAGGAGTGTGTATATTTACATCTATGTACACTATATACAGTTGGACATGTATGTGTACAACACGATTTAGGCAAGGCCAAGACACAGCCTGGGGATAGAATGGACAACCATGCTCAACCAGCTCTAGTATGGAAATGACAAGAGTAGACAGGTGGGTGGTGCCCACAACACCTCTATGATTGCCAGTCCCACCTCACTGGCTGAACCTGGGTACTGATTGAACGATGGGGCCCCATCGTTCGACCCTAGTACTTGTTCGCTGGTTGGGGAGATAGCCTTTCAATGAGGGTGTGTATATGCACCGAATAAAGATTACATACTCTTTATAGCCAAGAGAAAAAGGTTAGTGCTAAGAATACAACCTTCTGGGACTCCTTCGGCCTGAACAAAGTCTGAGAATAGTGATGCGCCAACACAGACACGAAAATGTCTTTCAGATAAGAAAGCAGCTATGAATGTCAGTAGATTACCACAGAGGCATATGGAGTGGGCCTGGGCTAAGATATTATACCTCCAAGTGGTGTCATATGTCTTCTCGAGATCAAAAAAGACTGCTGGGATAGAGTGTTTATTAGCAAAGGCATTTCGCACATACATAACTAAGTGGAGCAAGGGATGCAAAGTTGAGTGGCCTTTGTGAAAGCCATATTGGTGAGGAGAAAGACTATTGTGAGTTTCTATATACCATATCAGACGTCTGTTCACCAATCGTTCCATCACCTTACAGACTACACTGGTCAGGGCAATGGGGCAATAATGAGAGGTATCAAGTCCCTATGAGGAAAATATTATATTTTTTCAGAAATATAGTATATTTTTGCATGTAAATTAGTGAAATACATTGTAGTTAGTAAAAATTAATTTGGAAATGAAAAAGGAACTAGCGACTGGGGTAGCATCGCTTGAAGGGACGCCATATTTGAACTGGACAAGACGGAATGCTAGTGAAATCATAAGAATGTTTTGTAGCTCTGGAGGTTAAAATGTGGATGAAACCTCTCAAATAGAAGCAGAAATTGTCGGAGTTACAGTCCTGCAAAATGTGAGAAACCAACGACTGGGCAGGACTCCGAAATTAGATGGTAAAAGGGATAAGAATTACACAATTCGCCCAGATAAGTAATGTCTTTATATGTTGAAATTCTGTCTAGTAGTTTCCTCATATCTAGGCAAGGGGTTGTGGATGACACACCAAGTAATCTCCAGACAAATTGGTGAGTGTTATTAATATAAATTCCCCTTCTGATATATAAACATGCATATGTATTTATTATTAAAACCCAAAGTGCCTGGTTTGTGAAACGGTAGAACAATGGAAGATTTCTGTTGTTGAGGGAGAAACCCTCGTGTCCAAACAAGATTGAAAAGGCGCAAAGGACTGGAAGCAGATGCTGTATCATACTGATAAGAATATCATCAGGCCAAGCTGCCGATGACCGGTAAACAGAAATCGAGAACTCTAGCTCTAAGAGAGTAAAAGGTACGTTATATGGCTCCATTCCATTAGAAGAGAAATCCAAGGGCAATTGCTCCCTGGCAGACTTAGAAGGGAGAAACGAGGAACAGAGGTGGAGCCCTTGGGAGACATGGACAAGATAATTCCCGATTTCCATGGCAACCTCAAGAGGTTCCGCAACACTAACACCAGCAACCCACAATATGGAAGCTGGGTCCGGAGAGTATCTCCCGCACTACTTCCATACCTTCTTCCAAACCTCACATAGGGGAAGTCAAGGTAACAGTAGAAATGTAGTCCTGCCAACAAGTGCGTTTAGCATCATGTATGACGCTGCAAGCAACTGCCCTTGCTCGCTTGAAATCCAAAAGATGATGTGTGGTCCGATTATATCAATAATGACCCCACGCAGCATGTTTTAAATGCACTGCACAGGCACACACAGGAGACCACCAAGGCACACATGTCTCAGAATGCCTGCCTGAGGTTTGAGGAATAGAACGTGATATTGCAGTCAAAACTAAGGTCAAAAACTGGTGCACCAGCTCATCAATAGAGGACGAGGAAGGGTACTTACAAAAGTGATAAGATGAGAGTATAAGTAACAATTCGCTCGTCCAAATTGCCAACGAGGGGTACGAGGCAGTCGAGGATACATAGAATGCATAAGTAATAGTAACAGGAAAGTGATCACTATCGTGTAAATCCGGAAGAATAGGCCAAGCGTAATCAAGGGCAATTGATGAGGAACAGAAAGATCTATGCAAGAGAGAGACTGAGTGCAATAGTCAAAATAAGTAGGAACACCAGTATTTAAAACATGAAGAGAATGAGAAATGAGAAGTCTCCAACTGATCACCATGAGAATCACAGTAGGACCCTCCCCAAAGATGATGATGAGTATTACAATCACCTGACAAGATGGGTGGTGGCAGTGAAGAGAACATGAATGCAACATCCGAGATACAGAATGCATGGGAAAGGAAAAGATATAGAGAGCAAACTGTATACAACCTGTGCAAATAAATATGTGCTGCAATATAATGCAGCTGAGAACGAACAAAAACCTGTTGATATGGTATACCAACGCAAAGAAGAAGTACACTCTCATTAAAAGTTTCATCAGGAAAGGAATCAGAAGAATGCAACAGCATGTAGCCCGAAATGGGATAGATAACTGCTAAACGAACTTTAGGCTCTTGTAACCTGACACATACTGGGGAAAACTGGGAAAGCAACACCTGGAGCATCTCCCCGATTACCCCTGAGGCCACGAATATTCCATTGTAAATAAGTCATTATTCACAAAGAAGGAGTCGTCAAAATGCTGTGAATAAAAAGATTGCCGTGAGGGTTGTGAAAAATAAGAAGAGGCATAAGGAGGCACCCTGGTGTCCTTCGAGGGTTTCGTCTCCATATTCAGTGGACAAGGAAGATGCCGATGCAATGGATTCAGAGACAGGCGAGGATCTGGGAGACTATGGAGGAAACCAAAGAGGTCTGAGACATGAAGGGAGTGTGAACCTGGAGAGATGTGCCGGTGGGGAGGAAGGAGGCTGGAAGGGAACTGGGGAAGAAGTTGGGGGGGGGGAACAGGAGAAGCAGAGACTGCACGAGGAGGGGTGAACCTGCACCTTCGCGTGAGAGTTAGAAAGGGGGTGAGAACTAGTCACCAAGGCTGAAAAGGAGAACTGTTGGTGAATTGTAAGCACTGGAGGAATGCAAAGAGACTCGGGCTTGGGAGACAGGTTCAACTTTGTCTCCCAAGTAGATGTAGGAATAGGTAAAGAGGTGGTGGTTTCAGAGGGTAAAACCGCAAAAGAATTAAGAGACAGGGGTGACCCTGGAAGATATGGCACCAGAGGAGCTGGTAAGCAGGGGGACCATCAAGGTTGTAATAAGGAACATGAGGAAGATTCTTCTGAAGGTCGAGCCGAGAGATAGCCATGGCATAAGTAAAACCTTCACTCTCCTTAAGACAGCAGATTTCTCTTTCATTAAGATACACCTGAGATTGGCAGGTAAAAGAAGAATGAGTTTCACTGCAATTAAGACAAGTGGGGGGGAAGACTGCAAGATGCATCAGCATGATCAGTGGCACCACAGACCGGGCACTCCACTGCAGACCTGCAGTATTTAGTGGGATGTCCAAAGCACCAGCAATTTCGACACTGAGCGTAGGGTCCATTTTATGTACCCCTTGGCAGTTGCCCACAATATGAATGGAGGATGGGAGTTCACAGCAGTCAAAGGTTAAGCAGGCGATGTTACTGGGAAAGCGCCTCCACCCGCAAGTGGGCAGGACATATGTATTCATTTTGAAAATTGGAAGGTCCTGATAGCATCAATTCACTCCATTAAATGCACCAACGGTTACATTATTATTATTATTATAAAAAAAGAAGCGCCAAACCCAAAAGGTTCATACAGGTTAACAGGGAAGGGTGCAGGGGTATCGGGTATTATTAGGTCACGCAGTGCAGTGGGATGGGATAATGCAAGGGTAGAGGAGAGCAAGAGGGAGAGGTAGAAAGGGCTGTGTGGAGTTCTAGAAGCATCATCAAAGTTTGTGCAGTAAATCAGTTGCTGTCAAAAAGTCAACAAGGGAGTCTGAGTTAAAGGAGGGTCAGTCAGTAAGAAGGGAAGGTAAAGTAAGGGCAGTGGAATAGTGATGACACTGGAGATAAATTCTGCATGCATATTGATAGAGTGGGTAGTCCAACAGAATATAGCTAACAGAAACCTCTCCATGAGATATACATGAGTAAGATGAGTGTGGCCGATGTGAAGAAGGGAAAGAATAGAGTCCCAACTTCGACACTGATGACATGAAGACGGCCAGAAACTTATATTTGGTTTAATAGAATGAAATTTATTATGCAGAAGATCAGACCAACATTGTTGCCAACGGGTGCAAAGGTGGGTAGCAATTACAACAAAATAGTCTGTGAATAAAACACTTCTGTATGAAACTGGGAGGTCATGTACTGGTGATCGTGCAGCAGTGTCCGCCTGTTCATTGCCCTGTACATCAACATGACTGGTGACCAAACAGAAAACATGTTTGTGCTTGCCAGAGATATCGCTTAACCGAAGTTGGATATAAAGGACCAGGAGATGAGGTGTATCAAATTTTCTTATAGCCTGTAAAGCACTAAGGAGGTCTGAAATTACCCCAAATGGTGACACAGGAATAGATACAATACGGATAAGTGCTACGAGAATGGCGAACAATTCAGCCATAAAAATGCTAGCCGAGGATAATAACTGCTCTCGCACGACGCTGTCTGGAAACACTGCTGCGAATCCGACGCAGTCAGAAGACTTAGAACCATCGGTGTACACTGCAATGGCATGAGAATGAGATTGGAAGTGGTTAAGAAAAAGAGAGCGAGAAGCCACCATAGGCAGTTGGGATTTTGTGCATTGCAGTGGGAAAGAACAGACACGAAACGTCGGAACTTCCCAAGAGGTTAGGGAAAGTGAGATGCTACATGAACATATAAAGGTGGCAACTGGAGAGAAGACAAGAGAGAATGTAGGTGAAGACAAAATAGATGGAGTAAACAGGGGCGATGAACAAATAAAGAATGTCTACTAAAATCATTGACTATCATATATATGGAAAGGTTGTGGAGGTCATGAGAGTGATAATAGCAAAGCCAACGAGCATCACGGCGATCGGTCAAGGATGGAGTGCTCGCCTTCTCATAGAGGCTCTCAACTGGTGATGAGCGAAAAGCACCGAGGCATAAATGTAATCCCTGGTGATGGATGGGATTAAAGCTAGAGAGAGTTGCAGGAGAGGCCGCTGAATATATCTGATAGTCATAATCGAGTTTCGATAAAATAAGGGCTGAATGAAATCGAAGGAGAGTTCTACGATCAGCCGGCTATGGCAAGTTGCCTTCAGAGAGGTAATGTGTGGTTCTCGGCCTTCAAACAGAAGGCCGAGAAACCTGACCGTATCACGTTCTGGGATACGCAAGCCATGTAAGTACAATGGATGATTAGAGACGACAGAACGTCTAGTGAAAGTAATTTGGTGAGTTTTAGTACTAGAAAAATTTAAACCCATGAGTGGTGGCCCATTTGGATACACAGTTGACTGCTTGTTGGAGAGATGACCAAATAATGGATGAAAGAATAGATGCCGGATCATTTATAGCAAGGAGAAAAGGTGTTGTGCTCAGAGGACACCTCCAGCTTGGACAATGTCAGGGGAAAGCATATTATTAACCCGAACACGGAAATGTCTTTCAGTTAAGACGTCCTTAAGAAAGGATGGTAGATTGCATCGAAGGCCTAAGGAGTGAGCTGGGCCAAAATATTATACCTCCAAGGTGTGTCATATACCTTCTCAAGGTCAAAAAAGATGGCGATAACTGAGTAGTTATTCGAAAAGGCGTTACGAACATACGTATCTAAGCATAGTAAGGGGTCTATGGTAGAACGACCCTTGTGATAAATGGTTTAAAACCGACAAGTTGAAGATAGAGACACTTATGCAGAAAGGTGTAAGGAGAGAAGGAGTTTGAGGTAATCAGTCCCTCAGTCTGGGGAGGATGTGTTCAGTACATCAATCTTGTAGAATGTACAGCATAGGGCCGCACTAGTGGATGGAGCCACTATTACCCCACCTCCTCCTGCTTCGCCTCACCTGACAACAATATATATAAGGCACTTCTAAGGTCCTATGCTACACTTTCTACAAGACTGATGTACTGAACACATCGACTCCAGGCTGAGAAACGATTACCTCAAACTCCTCCTCTCCTTACACCTTTCTGCTTTGTATTGGACTGATGAAGCCACTGTGTGGCGAAACGTTTCTTCAATAAAGATTCCCATATTTGCATAAGTTCTCAATCTTCAGAACGACCCATACAAAAGCCATATTGACTAGTGGAGAGACTGTTGTGTCTCTAAATACCACATCAAACGTCTGTTTACCAGACATTCCATCACGTTGCATTCTGTACTGGTAAGAGCAATGGGGCGATAGTGGGAGGTATCATGTCCCGTAGTACCCGGTTTGCAGAAAGGGAGATCAATTGCAGATTTCTACAGCTGGGGGAAGAACCTTATGTGACCAAGTTAGATGAAAGAGTCGTAAGAGGATTGCAAGGGCTGACCGATGTAAATGTTGTAGCATACGAATATGAATGCCGTCAGGCCCAGCTGCCAATGATTAGCAAGCTGAGAGTTTTCCCTCCAGTTCCAGAAGTGTAAAAGGCACATTATAAGATTCTTCTCTGATAGAAGAAAAGTTTATGAGCTCTAACTCTCTGACAGATTTTGAGGAACGAAACGAGGGGCATAGGTGAAGCCCTTGAGAGATTCGGACAAGATGAATACCAATTTCAGTGGCAACGTCAAGAGGGTTTGCGATATCGATACCGGCAACCTGAAGAACAGAAGCCGGGTCGAGAGAGTATTTAGCACTCAGTTTTCGCACTTTTTTCCACATTGCACTCATAGAGGAAGCATAAGTGACAGTAGCAACATAATCCCGCCAGCTAGTGCATTTAGCTTCACGGATGACATGGCGAGCGACCGCTCTCTTCTGCTTAAAATCAAGGAGTCTCTCTGTGGTTCTGTTGTACGGTACCTGTCCCGCGCAGCGAGTTTCAAATGTACTGCCCAAGCACAAGCAGGAGACCAACAAGGCACGCACTTCTGGAAATACCTGCCTGGGGTGTGGGGTATAGAATGTGAAGCTGCGGTTAAAACTGAGGTCGAGAAGAGGTGTAAAAGCTCATCATTGGAGAACGAAGAAGGAGCCTCACTAAAAGCAATTAGACACGAGTAAAGGTCCCAGCTTGCTTGGTCAAATTGCCAGTGTGGGCTACGAGAAGGCTGTGAATATGAAGGAGAATTAAGGATGATTGGAAAATGATCGCTGTCATACAAGTCCGGGAGGAAAGACCAAGTGAAGTCTAGTACAGTTGAGGAAGAGCAGACCGAGAGATCAATGCAAGAGAGAGAGAATGAGTACGAGGATCAAAATGGGTGGGAGTACCCGTATTTAAAACATTGAGTGGGAGAGACGCGAGAAAAGCCTCCAACTGAAACCCGTGGAAGTCACAGTGAGACCCCCCAGAGGAAATGGAGGGCATTAAAACAGCCAAGTAATGGAAGTAGTGGCGGTAAGGAAGAAACCAGAAATGCATCAACTGGGATAGATAATGTCCGAGAAGGAGAGAGATACAAAGAACAGATTGTATACCACTTATTCAAGTAGATGCGGGCTGCACTGTAATGCAGCAAAGTATGAACAAAGAGCTGACAGTATGGAATACTGGTGAGTGTAAGAAGTGCACTTTCATTGACGGTTCCATCGGGAAAAAGATTTGATGAATATAATAAATCATAGCCCGAGATGGGATGGCTAACAGATAAACGTAATTTGGGGTCATGTGAAGAAACACATACACACAGGGGAAAACTGCGAGAGCAACACCTGAAACTCACTGCAGTTACCTCTGAGGCCGCGGGTATTCCACTGTAAATAAGCCATGATTTTCCAAGAGAAAGACACATGAAATATGAAGGTAAAGTATCTACGGACTAGAATGGATAGAAAAGTCCACATGTGGAGGAAGTGAACAACTTTTAAACAGTGAAGGATCTGGATGCTGTGAAGAAAGGAGTTGTGCAGACGGAGAAGAGTGCTCATAAGTTCGATGTGCCAGGATTTGATATGATTGGCATGGGTGGTTCCCCACCACTTCGCCTCCCACAGTTGTCCCAGCATTCTCGTTTGGAACCCCATGATGTCTTCTTGCTGTGGGGGCCCCCTACTGTTTTTGTGGGATTTGTATAGGGGCCACATTGCTCCTAAGTTTGATGTGCCAGGATCTGATGAGATAGACAAGGGTGGTTGCACACCGCTGTGAGCCTCCCACAGTTATCTAAGGGGTTTAGTTAGAAGCCCCACGTTGTCCTCTTGATGTGGGGGCCCCTACTGTTTGGCTGGGGTTTTTACAGGGGCCGCCTTGCTCCTAAGTCTGACGTGCCAGGATTTGGTGTGATGGGCATGGGTGGCTCCCAACAGCTGTGGGCCTCCCACAGTTGCCCCAGGGGTCTAGTTAGGAATCCCACGATGTCCACTTGCTGTGGGGGTCCCTTACTGTTTGGGTGCGCTATGTATAGCGGCCACCTTGCTCCTAAGTTTGATGTCCCGGAATTTGGTGGACTCACCTATTTGTACTCACCTATTTGTGGTTGCAGGGGTCGAGAATGAGCTCCTGGCCACACCTCTTTACTGATCGCTAGTAGGTCCTCTCTCTCCCTGCTCAGTGTACTTTATCATACCTTGTCTTAAAGATATGTATGGTTCCTGCCTCCACTACATCACTTGTCAGACTGTTCCACTTCCTGACAACTCTGTGACTGAAGAAATACTTCCTAACATCCCTTTGACTCATCTGAGTCTTCAACTTCCAACTGTGACCCCTTGTTTCTGTGTCCCATCTCTGGAACATCCTGTCTCTGTCCACCTTACCTATTCTTCGTAGTATTTTGTATGACGTTATCACGTCTCCCTTAACCCTCCTGTCCTCCAGTGTCATCACGCCGATTTCCCTTAACCTCTCTTCGGAGGACATTCCTCTGAGCTATGGAACTAGTGTGTTTAGGTAAGACACATATGCAACAGTTAGGTATCTTTATTTCGAAACGTTTCCCCTACACAGTAGGCTTCTTCAGTCGAGTACAGCAAAGTTGATAGAAGCCTACTGTGTAGGCGAAACGTTTCGAAATAAAGATACCAAACTGTTGCATATGTGTCTTACCTAAACAACCTGTCGGTATTTTATACCATTTTATTGTTCACTGTAGAACTAGTCTTGCTGCAAACCTTTGCACTTTCTCTAATTTCTTGACGTGCTTGACCAGATGTGATGGGCATGGTGGTTCCCCACTGCTGTGGGATTCCCCGAGTTGTCTCAGGGGTCTAGTTAGGAGCGCCACGATGTCCTCTTGCTGTGGGGGGCCCCTTTTGTTTGGGTGGGGTTTGAATAGGGGCCGCATTGCTCTTAGATTTGATCTGCCAGGATGTGGTTTAAAGGGTATGTGTGGTTCCCCACCACCGTGGGCCTCCCACAGTTGTCCCAGCAGTCTAGGTAGGAGCCCTACAATGTCCTTTTGCTGTGGGGGCCCGTAATGTTTGGGTGGGGTTTGCATACCTGGAGTTTACCTGGAGAGAGTTTCGGGGGTCAACGCCCCCGCGGCCCGGTCTGTGACCAGGCCTCCTGGTGGATCAGCGCCTGATCAACCAGGCTGTTGCTGCTGGCTGCACGCAAACCAACGTACGAGCCACAGCCCGGCTGATCAGGAACTGACTTTAGGTGCTTGTCCAGTGCCAGCTTGAAGACTGCCAGGGGTCTGTTGGTAATCCCCCTTATGTGTGCTGGGAGGCAGTTGAACAGTCTCGGGCCCCTGACACTTATTGTATGGTCTCTTAACGTGCTAGTGACACCCCTGCTTTTCATTGGGGGGATGGTGCATCGTCTGCCAAGTCTTTTGCTTTCGTAGTGAGTGATTTTCGTGTGCAAGTTCGGTACTAGTCCCTCTAGGATTTTCCAGGTGTATATAATCATGTATCTCTCCCTCCTGCGTTCCACGGAATACAGGTTTAGAAACCTCAAGCGCTCCCAGTAATTTAGGTGTTTTATCTCCGTTATGCGCGCCGTGAAAGTTCTCTGTACATTTTCTAGGTCGGCAATTTCACCTGCCTTGAAAGGTGCTGTTAGAGTGCAGCAATATTCCAGCCTAAATAGAACAAGTGACCTGAAGAGTGTCATCATGGGCTTGGCCTCCCTAGTTTTGAAGGTTCTCATTATCCATCCTGTCATTTTTCTAGCAGATGCGATTGATACAATGTTATGGTCCTTGAAGGTGAGATCCTCTGACATAATCACTCCCAGGTCTTTGACGTTGGTGTTTCGCTCTATTTTGTGGCCAGAATTTGTTTTGTACTCTGATGAAGATTTAATTTCCTCATGTTTACCATATCTGAGTAATTGAAATTTCTCATCGTTGAACTTCATATTGTTTTCTGCAGCCCACTGAAAGATTTGGTTGATGTCCGCCTGGAGCCTTGCAGTGTCTGCAATGGAAGACACTATCATGCAGATTCGGGTGTCATCTGCAAAGGAAGACACGGTGCTGTGGCTGACATCCTTGTCTATGTCGGATATGAGGATGAGGAACAAGATGGGAGCTAGTACTGTGCCTTGTGGAACAGAGCTTTTCACCGTAGCTGCCTCGGACTTTACTCTGTTGACGACTACTCTCTGTGTTCTGTTAGTGAGGAAATTATAGATCCATCGACCGACTTTTCCTGTTATTCCTTTAGCACGCATTTTGTGCGCTATTACGCCATGGTCACACTTGTCGATGGCTTTTGCAAAGTCTGTATATATTACATCTGCATTCTTTTTGTCTTCTAGTGCATTTAGGACCTTGTCGTAGTGATCCAGTAGTTGAGACAGACAGGAGCGACCTGTTCTAAACCCATGTTGCCCTGGGTTGTGTAACTGATGGGTTTCTAGATGGGTGGTGATCTTGCTTCTTAGGACCCTTTCAAAGATTTTTATGATATGGGATGTTAGTGCTATTGGTCTGTAGTTCTTTGCTGTTGCTTTACTGCCCCCTTTGTGGAGTGGGGCTATGTCTGTTGTTTTTAGTAACTGAGGGACGACCCCCGTGTCCATGCTCCCTCTCCATAGGATGGAAAAGGCTCGTGATATGGGCTTCTTGCAGTTCTTGATGAACACAGAGTTCCATGAGTCTGGCCCTGGGGCAGAGTGCATGGGCATGTCATTTATCGCCTGTTCGAAGTCATTTGGCGTCAGGATAACATCGGATAGGCTTGTGTTAATCAAATTTTGTGGCTCTCTCATAAAAAATTCATTTTGATCTTCGACTCTCAGTCTGGTTAGCGGCTTGCTAAAAACTGAGTCATATTGGGACTTGAGTAGCTCACTCATTTCCTTGCTGTCATCTGTGTAGGACCCATCTTGTTTAAGTAGGGGCCCAATACTGGACGTTGTTCTCGATTTTGATTTGGCATAGGAGAAGAAATACTTTGGGTTTCTTTCGATTTCATTTATGGCTTTTAGTTATTCCCGCGATTCCTGACTCCTAAAGGATTCTTTTAGCTTAAGTTCGATGCTTGCTATTTCTCTGACCAGTGTCTCCCTGCGCATTTCAGATATATTGACCTCTTTTAGCCGCTCTGTTATTCTTTTCCGTCGCCTGTAAAGGGAGCGCCTGTCTCCTTCTATTTTACATCTACTCCTCCTTTTTCTTAGAGGAATAAGCCTTGTGCATACATCGAGTGCCACCGAGTTAATCTGTTCTAGGCATAAGTTTAGTATATCTTCCCAGCTTATATCGGTTAGGACTTGGTTTACTTGGTCCCACTTTATGTTTTTGTTATTGAAGTTGAATTTGGTGAATGCTCCCTCGTGACTAGTCTCATTTTGTCGGTCTGGGGCTCCACGCATACATGTCTGAACCTCAATTATGTTGTGATCTGAGTATATTGTTTTTGATATGCTGACATTTCTTATCAGATCATCATTGTTAGTGAAGATGAGGTCTAGTGTATTCTCCAGTCTAGTAGGCTCTATTATTTGCTGGTTTAAATTGAATTTTGTGCAGAGATTTAAAAGCTCGTGTGAGTGTGAGTTTTCATCAGAGCTGCCTCCTGGTGTTATTACTGCAACAATATTATTTGCTATATTCCTCCATTTTAGGTGCCTTAAGTTGAAGTCCCCCAGGAGCAAGATGTTTGGTGCAGGAGCTGGAAGATTTTCCAGACAGTGGTCAATTTTTAACAGCTGTTCCTGGAATTGCTGGGATGTTGCATCCGGAGGCTTGTAGACTACCACAATGACTAGGTTTTGGTTCTCGACCTTTACTGCTAAAACTTCCACTACATCATTTGAGGCATTAAGCAGTTCTGTGCTAACAAGTGACTCTGCAATGTACAGGCCAACCCCCCCTTCCTTTTTGCCTGTTCACTCTGTCACATCTGTATAGGTTGTAACCTGGGATCCATATTTCGTTGTCCAAGTGATCCTTTATGTGGGTCTCAGTGAAAGCCGCGAACATTGCCTTTGCCTCTGCAAGCAGTCCACGGATGAAAGGTATTTTGTTGTTTGTTGCTGGCTTTAGACCCTGTATATTTGCAAAGAAGAATGTTATCGGACTGGTGGTATTGTTGGTACTGGGGGGGGATTTTTTTTCCGGCATTAGTATCTGTATCTGTTGGTTTGGAGTGGAGGCCATCGACTGTGGTTCCACTCCAGGAATGACTGGATTTGGTGTACGATTTCTGCCATTTCCTGCCAGTTTTTTTTCCTTCCTGGCACTAAAAAACCTCTCCCTCTTGAGTGGCTGTGGCTACCCAGGTTTTCCCATGGCCTGGATGTTTTGTATCTTTTTGTCCCCTTTAGATGGTATGCCTGGCAATTTAAGTTATAGCACCGTCTTTCCTGTACTGAAGAGGTACACATTTCAGGGTGAAAAAGCTTACAGGAAGGGAGTTTGCATTTTCCTGTTGTCATATGGGCATGGCATTTTCTAGGGTGGTCATAGTTGCATGTCCCATCTGTTTTTCCAGATTTCCCATGCCAGCAGATACCAAGTGCATAGTATGTGCACAGGCTTGGTTTCCGCTTGCCTTGGGTTTCTGTGACTGTATTCCCTGTTGGTGCATGTTTCCCTGTCTTACTTCTATCCTCCCTAGCACCAACAATGGAGCTCCCACCAGTTGTTTTTGGTAATTTATCCTCACTATTGCTATTGGGGTCTGCTTTGCTCATAAGTTTGATGTGCCAGGATTTGGAGTGATGGGCATGGGTGATTCCCAACCGCTGTGGGTTTCACAGTTCTCCCAGTGGTCTACTTAGGAGCCCCACGATGTCCTCTTGCTGTGGGGGCCCCTAATGTTTGTGTGGGGTTTCTTTAGGGGCCACATTGCTCCTAAGTTTGATATGCCAGGATGTTTACCTGGGGTTTACCTGGAGAGAGTTCCGGGGGTCAACGCCCCCGCGGCCCGGTCTGTGACCAGGCCTCTTGGTGGATCAGAGCCTGATCAACCAGGCTGTTACTGCTGGCTGCATGCAATCCAACGTACGAGCCACAACCCGGCTGGTCAGGTACCGACTTTAGGTGCTTGTCCAGTGCCAGCTTCAAGACTGCCAGGGGTCTATTGGTAATCCCCCTTATGTATGTTGGAAGGCAGTTGAACAGACGTGGGCCCCTGACACTTATTGCATTGTCTCTTAACGTGCTAGTGACACCCCTGCTTTTCATTGGGGGGATGTTGCATCGTCTGCCAAGTTTTTTGCTTTCGTTGTGAGTGATTTTCGTGTGCAAGTTCGGTACTAGTCCCTCTAGGATTTTGCAGGTTTATATAATCATGTGTCTCTCCCGCCTGCATTCCAGGGAATACAGGTTCAGGAACTTTAAGCACTCCCAGTAATTGAGGTGTTTTATCTCCGTTATGCGCGCTGTGAAGGTTCTCTGTACATTTTCTAGGTCAGCAGTTTCACCTGCCTTGAAAGGTGCTGTTAGTGTGCAGCAATATTCCAGCCTAGATAGAACAAGCGACCTGAAGAGTGTCATCATGGGCTTGGCATCCCTAGTTTTGAAGGTTCTCATTATCCATCCTGTCATTTTTCTAGCAGATGCAATTGATATAATGTTATGGTCCTTGAAGGTGAGATCCTCCGACATGATCACTCCCAGGTCTGTGACGTTTGTTTTTCGCTCTATTTTGTGGCCGGAATTTGTTTTGTACTCTGATGAAGTTTTGATTTCCTCGTGTCTACCATATCGGAATAATTGAAATTTCTCATCGTTGAACTTCATATTGTTTTCTGCAGCCCATTGAAAGATTTGGTTGTCCGCCTGGAGCCTTGCTGTGTCTGCAATGGAAGACACCGTCATACAGATTCGTCTGTCATCTGCAAAGGAAGACACGGTGCTGTGGCTGACATCCTTGTCTATGTCAGATATGAGGATGAGAAACAAGATGGGAGTGAGTACTGTGCCTTGTGGAACAGAGCTTTTCACCGTAGCCGCCTCAGACTTTACTCTGTTGACTACTACTCTTTGTGTTCTGCTTGTGAGGAAATTATAGATCCATCTACCAACTTTTCCCGTTATTCCTTTAACTCGCGTTTTGTGCGCTGTTACGCCATGGTCACACTTGTCGAAGGCTTTTGCAAAGTCTGTATATATTACATCTGCATTCTTTTTGTCTTCTAGTGCATCTAGGACCTTGTCGTAGTGATCCAATAGTTGAGACAGACAGGAGCGACCTGCTCTAAACCCATGTTACCCTTGGTTGTGTAATTGATGTGTGATGGGCATGGGTGGTTCCCCACCACTGTGGGCCTCCTACAGTTGCCCCAGCTGTCCAGTTAGGAGCCCCACGATATCCTCTTGCTGTGGGGGCCCCTACTGTTTGGACGGGGTTTGTATAGGGGCCGTCTTGCTCTTAAGTTTGATATGCCAGGATGTGGTGTGATGGGCATGGGTGGTTCCCCACTGTTGTGAGCCTCCCAAATTCGTCACAGAGGCTTAATTAAAAGCCCTACAATGTCCTCTTGTTGTGGGGGCCCCTACTGTTTGGGTGGGGTTTGTACAGGGGGTCGCCTTGCTCCTAAGTCTGATAAGCTAGAATTTGGAGTGATGGACATGGGTGGTTCCCCACTGCAGTAGGCCTCCCACAGTCGTCCCAGGGGTCTAGTTAGGAGCCCCAAGATGTCCTCTTGCCGTGAGGGCCTCCTACTGTTTGGGTGGGGCTTATATAGGGGCCGCATTGCTCCTAAGTTTAATATGGAAGGGTGTGGAGTGATGAGTATGGGTGGTTCCCCACAGCTGATGAGCTTTAACACCTCTTCTCGACCTCAGCTTTAACGGTAACTTCACATTCTATACTCCAAACCTCAGGTAGGCATTCTCAGAGGTACATGTCTTGGTGGTCTGCTTGTGCTTGGGCAGTACATTTAAACGTGAAGCATGGGGCAGAAGAAAGTGGTCAAACCATACCTCTGGTGGGGTTTAGAACCCGTGACCAGAGAGTCATAAAACTCCAGACCCACTCGTTAGCTACTGGGTAAGCTAGCTACAATAAAATTCATCCAACTAGGTGTATTTATACACCATAAGAAGGTTAGTATAGGCACCACTGTGACCACAAATGCAAGTTTTTACTGATGAATCTCCCGCTAGCATAGCCTTGACGAACTCTCGCTCAAGTGCCCTCCAAGCAGTCATCGTGACTCTCGATATCGTAATGACACGATTGTAGACAAACCTTACCTCGGGTGGAGTTAGAACCCGCGATCAGAGAGTCATGAGACTCCAGACCATCGTGTTAGCAACTGGGCCAGCTAGCTACAATAAGATTCATCCAGTAGTGGTGCCTATGCTAACCTTCCTATGGTGTATAAATATACCATTCCATTCAGGTTCTTGGTGGTGGTGTAGTTTGCCGTGGAATCTGGAATTCTTAGAGATGTCCCAATCCCTTTTCGGTCTCCTGGGGGTGGCTTTGGATGTCTTTCGGGTGACAGGTGTATCTCTCGAGACCACCTGTTGGATTCTGAGGGGTGGTGGTCGAAGGAGGTATGCTTTGTGGTGGGCGTCTGGCCACCCTCTCTTTTGTCCACCGAGGTGATCCGGCAGACATGAGGTGGCTATCACGGATTACTAGTTTACTGGCATGAAGAGTAGGGTATGGCATGGGTTCCATGTTGCATCTGCACTACTTGCAGTGCTGGGGTCCTCTTGGGTGCAGAGGATGATTTACAGCTCTTTCTTTTCTGCTAGGAGCTATTCCTCCACATTCACCCGCTTTTCTCTTTTTCTTTTTTTTCATTTCTTTTTCTAAAAAATAAAACAAAGCAAAAAAAGAAGTGGTGTAACCATGGAGTCCCAAATCCATGAACCTGCTCCCCCACCCCCACAGGCCCCTACCTAATACTGCACCCTGTTCCTGCCCTGCCTCATTATTTGACCACTCTTTGGACATTTCTAATGCCCCTGACCCACTTGCTGATGCTGTTTTGTCTCCTGTACCAGGTACCGGGATTCTGACTGACTCCTTTGATACGTCTAACCTCCACACCTCTTTGACCATGCTTCCGGCTTCTCCCTATATGGTGCGGGCAACTTTTGGATCACCCGCTAGCCTCACATTGGAGCAACTCCAGTCCCACATCTAAACACCCAAGGCCATTACCTGATGATGCTTCATCGCATCCTTCTCATTCTACTCAGAAAAGACCTCCTCGTCACACACTCCCCTTACACCCTATATTTCAAAATACAAAATGGATTAAGTTTTTTACTTTATGACCAACTTCCTCTAATGCCTATCTTTCTGACCATAGTATTGGCAAGGTGCTTCTATGCCATGTTGGTAGAGATATATCCTTTCATGCTCTCAAGAGCAGTACATGCATCATCACTGTCTATAATGCTAACCAAGCTCACAATCTCTCTCTCCTTAAAACCATCGATATTACTATTACTAGTGAAAAAATCATTCCTTCAATTCTTCTAGTGGTGCTGTCATTCTACCCCAAACCAGTGTCCAACAGAATTTCCAGATATGTGGTGATGACGCTCTGGAACAACTTGAGCTCCACGACCTCCCAATCCTCAAAGTAGATACTTATGTCCTCCCAGCCTGCAGGTGGAGACGATAACCTTACAATGTAGCTCGCTTAACTTTTGACTGCCATGAGCTTCTGTCCTCTGTTTATATTGCAGGACACCGTTTACAAGTTTTAAAGATGATTCCTACACCGCAACAGTGCAGAAATTGCTGGCGTTTTGGTTATCCAGCAAAATATTGCAGGTCCTTGGCCAAATGCCCAGTCTGTGGTGCCGACGACTATACCAATAAGTCTTGTAGTCTACCTCCCTCATGCCTTAATTATCATGAGGCTCACCCATCTTATTCTCGCCACTGGCAAGTTCACTTAAATGAGTGAGAAATCCGTTGTCTCAAAATGGCAGAAGGCTTCCCATATGCTATGGCAGTCTCTCCTCTACGCCTCCATCGGAGACTTCCCCATATTTCTTATTCTCGAGTTACTAAACGTCCCCCCCCCACCTCTGGGGTCCCAACTTCTACAGCCTCCTCTGTGGCCATCCCTTCCACAGTCACCTCTATCTCTAATTCTTTAGCTGTCCTGGACTTGAGGTCTCTACCTCGACACCCCATTCTGTTCTCACCTCTTCTTCTCATTCACAAGTTTCTGTGTCTAGAAGACCTCGTACAACAACTCCCCATCGCCCATCTCCTTCACTATACAAACCCCAGCCAAATAGTAGGGGCCCACACACAACAAGAGGACATTGAGGGGCTCCTAACTAGACCCCTGGGACAACTGAGGGGAGCCCACAGAAATGGGGAACTACCCTTGCCCATCACACCAAATCCTGGCACACCAAACGTAGGAGCAAGGCAGCCCCTATAGAAACCCAACCCAAACAGTAGAGGATCCCTCAGTAAGAGGACATCGTCGGGCTCATAACTAGACCCCTTGGATACCTGTGGGAGGCCAACAGAGGTGGGGAACCAACCATGCTCATAACACCACATCCTGGCACATCAAACACAGCAGCAAAGCAGCCCCTATACAAACCCCAGCCAAACAGTAGAGGCCCTCACAACACGAGGACATTGTAGGGCTCCTAACTAGACCCCCGGGAAAACTGTGGGAGACCAACAGCGGTGGGGAACCGCCCATGCCCGTCAGAAAAAAATTCATGGCACATCAAACCTAGAAGCAAGAGGGCCCCTATACAAATCTCACCCAAACAGTAGAGGATCCCACAGCAAGAGGACATCATGCGGCTCCTAACCAGACCTCTGGGACAACTCTGGGAGATCCACAGCTGTGGAGAACCACCAACACTATTCACACCAAATCCTTCCACATCAAATTTACAAGCAATGCATCCTTTACAAAACCCACCCAGACAGTAGGGGCTCCCACAGCAAGAGGACATCGTGCGGCTTCTAACTAGAGCCTTGGGACAACTGTGAGAGGAGCAGAGCAGTGAGGTATCCCACATGCTCATCACTCCAAACCCAGGCACATCAAACTTAGGAGCAATGCGGCCCCTATTCAAATCCAACCCAAACAATAGGAGTCCCCACAGCAAGAGGACATCTTGGCGCTCCTAACTAGATCCTTGGGACAACTGGGGGAATCCCACAGCAGTGGCGAACCACACAAGCCCATCACATTTGGTAAAGCACTTCAAGAAATTAGAGAAAGTGCAAATGTTTGCAACAAGGCTAGTTCCAGAGCTCAGGGAAATGTCCTACGACGATAGGTAAAGGGAAATCGGACTGACGACGCTGGAAGACAGGAGGGTTAAGGGTGACATAATAGCGGCATACAAAATACTGCGAGGAATAGATAAGGTGGTCAGAGACAGGATGTTCTAATGATGGGACACAGAAACAAGAGGTCACAATTGCAATTTGAAAACTCAGAAGAGTCAAAGGGATGTTAGGAAGTATTTCTTCAATCACAGAGTTCTCAGGAAGTGGAATAATCTGACTAGTGACGTAGTGGAGGCAGGAACAATGCATTTCTATAAGACGAGGTATGATGAAGCTCATTTAGCAGGTAGAGAGAGGACCTAGAAGAGATCAGTGAAGAGATGGGGACAGGAGCTTAGTCTCGACCCCTGCAACATCAAATATGTGAGTACAAATAGGTGAGTCCATCACATACTGGCATATCAAACTAAGTGCCAACGTGGCCCATGTACAAACCCCACTCAACAGAAGGAGTCCCTTCACCAAGACAACATCGTGGGGCTCCTGACTAGATCCCCTGGACAACTGTGGGAGGAATACAACGAGAGCAAAGAAGTGGGGAACCACCCATGCCCATGACGCCTAATTCGGGCACATGAAACTCAGGAGCAAGGCGGCCCCCATACAAACCCCACCCAAACAGTAGGCGCCCCCACAACAAGAGGACAACATGGGGCCCCTACATAGACCCCTGGGAAAACTGTGAGAGGCGCACAGCGGTGGGGAACCAACTATGACCATCACATAACATCCTGGCACTTCAGACTTAAGAGCAAGGCGGCCCCTATACAAACCCCACAAAAACAGAAGGGGCTTCAACAGCAAAAGTACATCGTGGGGCTTCTAACTAGACCCCTGGGACAACTGTAGGAGGCCCACATCGGTGGGGAACCACCCATGTCCATCACATCAAATCCTTTCATATCAAACTTAGGAGCAAGGCTGCCCCAATACAGACCCCACCAAAACAGTAGGGTCCCACACAGCAAGAGGACAGAGTGGGGCTCCTAACTAGACCACTGGGACAAGTGTGGGACTCCCACAGCAGTGAAAAACCACTGGACAGGAGGGTTAGAGGGAGACATCATAACGACATGCAAAATACTTCGAGGAATAGATAAGGTGGACAGAGACAGGATGTCCCAAAGAAAAAACACAGAGACAAGGGGTCACAATTGGAAATTTAAGACTCGGATGAATCAAACGAATGTTAAGAAGTATTTTTTTAGTCACAGAGTTGCCATGAAGTGGAACAGTCCGACAAGTGATGTAATAGAGGCAGGAACCATACATAGCTTTAAGTTGAGGTATGATAAAGCTCGTTGAGCAAGGAGAGTGAGGACTTAGAAGCCATCAGCGAAGAGATGGAGCCAGGAGCTTAGTCTCTACCCCTGCAACCACAAACAGGTGTGGCTCCTAACTAGACCTCTAGGAAAACTGTGGGAGGCCCAAAGTGAGAGCAAAGCGGTAGGGAACCACTCATGTCATCCCACCTCATTCTGGCATATCAAACTTAGCAGCAAGGCGGCCCATATACAAACCTCAAAAAGTAGTAGGGGCCCCCACAGCAAAACGACATAGTGGGACTCCTAACTAGACCCCTGGGACAACTGTGGAAGGCCCACAGCAGTGGGGAATCACACATGCCTGTAACACCTTGTCAAGCACGTCAAGAATTTAGAGAAAGAGCAAAGGTTTGCAACAAAGCTAGTTCCAGAGGTAAGGGAAATATCCTACGATGAAAGGTTAAGGGAAATCGGACTGACAACACTGGAGGACAGGAGGTTGAGAGGAGACATGATAACGACATTCAAAATACTGCTAGAAATAGGTAAGATGGACAGACAGGATGTTCCAGAGATGCGACACAAAAGCAAAGGGCAACACTTGGAAGTTGAAATCTCAGATGGGTCAAAGGAGTGTTAGGAAGTATTTCTTCAGTCACAGAGTTGTCAGGAAGTGGAACAGACTGACAAGTGATGTATTGGAGGCAGGAACCATACATAGCTATAAGACGAGGTATGATGATGCTCATGGAGCAGGGAGAGAGAGGATCTAGTAGCAATCAGTGAAGAGGTGGGGCCAGGGTCTTAGTCTCGACCCCATCAACCATAAATAGGAGAGTACAAATATGTGAATCCTCCAAATCCTGGGACATCGAACATAGGAGCAAGGTGGGCAGCTAAACATACCCCTCCCAAACAGTAAAGGCCCCCACAGCAAGAGGACATCGTGGGGCTCCTAACTAGACCCCTTGGGCACCTGTGGGAGGTCTGCAGCAGTAGGGAATCACCCATACCCATCACACCACATCCTGGCATATCAAACTTAGGAGCAAGGCGGCCCTATACAAACCCCTCCCAAACAGTAGGGGCCCCCACAACAAGAGGATATCGTGGGGCTCCTAACTAGACCACTGGGACAAATGCAGGAGGTCCACAGTAGAGGGGAACCACCCATGCCCATCACATCACATCCCCGCATATCAAACTCAGGAGCAGCGCGGTCCCTATACAAACCCCACCTAAACAGTAGGGGACCCCAGAGCAAGAGATCAACGTGGGGCTCCCAACTAGACTTCTGGGACTACTGTAGGAGGCCTACAGTGATGGAAACCACCCATGCCAATCACACCACATCCTGGCATATCAAACTTAGGAGCAACATAGCCTGTGGAAATTTATTTGGTCCCTAAAGTTCCACAGGACAGATACGGCATACGAAGGGGTCCCAGCATGGCCGTAATGGAACGGCTGAGCTGGATGGCCCTTACACCCACCCATAAACAAAAACACATTCTCTCCCGGTTTGGCGTGTTTGGATGGTAAGCACTTATTTATTTATAGATTTACCCTTCAGGGAAGAAGTAGGTAGTTTACTGTTAATACACTAATATTAAGATTATTGAGGCAACTGTAGATAATAATAATGTAGACCTAAGACCTTAACATAGGTAGTAATAGGCCGATAATGTAGGCAAACACTAGGTTAAGTTAGCTAGGGAGAACTGGCAGCCCTAGTTTGAATGATGAAGCGTGGGTCTGGGAGGGATCAGCTCATTCTTCTATGACCATACACCACCTGGACAAGACGTGCCATGATCAGCAGACGGCGCCCCCCAAGTGTCTTCTCATATGAGACCTGGGGAAATCTGGTAGAGGAACCTCGATGTACCGTAGATGACCTCCTCTGTCAGGCCCATACAGTAAGACAAGGCCTCCACCTTTTCCGTAGGATTTCTGGCCAGTGTCTGGGGAAAATTGTGAGTGAGTTGATCTGTAGGCCTGTGTGTAGCTGGCAGTGCATGTCCAGTACATACCAGCATCTTTTATCAGTCTAGAAGCTAGTGTCCATGTCTGCATAGTTATACTAGGGGATACACACCCCCTTGGATATAGGAATTTCTGAGGTGCAGGCAGGTCACTAATATCGATTGAATATTGCAGGAATTAAAGCTTCCGGTTGCATGTGGTTTCTGAGGGGAAGTCCAAAGGGGCTAAGCTTAGGAAGGTTGAAGATCAGGATATATGCTGCAACACCAAGTAAGTTAGTCCTTTATACGTGCATGCAGGCGAGTTTCTTGCAACATCAATCATTTGTGAAAATCTGTCCTATAAGCCACTTGTGAGGCTGAGGTACCCACCTCAGAGCTCGGTGTCAACAGAGTTTGCCAGGGTAGGCGACTCACTTGGAGGCAGTCCAGACAAATTTTCACAAAGTGGTCCTTCGAAAACCGTGATGTGAAATAGCTAGGTTAAAATTAACATAGCTAGGCCACAGTTAGGAACCAGTTTAACAGAGTTAGGTTAAGTTAGCACACCTAGGCCCAGAGTTACACAGAGGCTAGGCCAAGCTGACTATACACAGAAGTTATTATTTGCAGTAATTTACAGGCAGGCCAGGTAGGCTAGAGAAGCTTGTGAATTTAATTATTTACAGTGATTACAAGTAATCCAGAGTAGGAGACTTGTGTGTTAATTACTTACAGTGGATTTACAAGGTAGCCACAGTTAGGCTAGGCTTGTGCAATATTTACAACAGTTATAGTAGCTAGGACAGATTTAACCTAGTTATTATTTACAGGGAGTCTAAAGCCAGGTTTAATTAAGCTATAGCACACTAGTTAGGTTAGCATTTACCTTATCCAACCATCCACGCTAGACTGAGTAAGCTAGGCCAAGCTGTTTACACACATTATTTATTTACTGTTTCACAAGTTGAATTGTTGAATTTATTTGTGTTAACCAAGGGATTTTAATTTGTATACTGCACTTTTTATTGTGTGATTTTCATTGTCTTTGACTCATTTTAATGTGGGATTTGTGAATTGTACCTGAGACTAGGTTAAGTCCTGTAATTATTTGCTGACATTGTACAGGAAATTGCTAGGTTAAGCTTTCACATCGATACACATTTCAATTGGGATTTGAGAGCTAACAGTGTACATTTTTGATTCAGAGTAGAGTCAATATAACAAAGGGAATTGTTAAGCTTGTTGAGAAGCCTTGAGACTCGTTCATTCTTACCTAACACCGTGACGTGCTGTGGGGTGGACTGGGTAAAGTACAATTAGTGTCACACTCTTCATTAAACTTCGACAATGGCAGATGGGAGTTCAGGAGAGTCTGGTTCAATGTTAGCATAATTAAAACGATCAGTGGCGGCATACAAAGGGCATCTGAACAGAACGTGTAACAGGTGCAAGGCTACTTGCCAACGCAGTAACGTAGGCTGCTATGATTTGTAAGACTGCTTGAAGCATTTGGGGGAAAAATGGGAAGCCTATGAACAAGCATTCTCAGCATATGAGCTACAGGCTATTGAGGATAATGAATCCCAGGGTAGTCTTCGGCAGGCTCTGGACGAATTCACCAAGGATGATGTAGAGTGTCATCAGGAGATGAATACATACAAAGATAAGTTAAGTACATTAAAGGCTAGTATTCCAAGGGTGGTGTCAAACACCGCAGGTACCCCAAACAGCCACACACCTGTCAATATGTTGCCCAGGTTGCCCCAGTTGAATTTACCGACATTTGACGGAACCCTAACTGAGTACATTGCTTTCTGGGATCAGTTTAAAGCCCAGATAGATGACAGGAACGATTTGTCAGATGCCCTCAAATTGCAGTATTTGCGGTCACAGATCAAGGGTAAATAAAGCCTTGGTCCGGCACTACCAGATTACTGACACTAATTACCAACATGCCAAAGACCAATTAGAAGACATGTTTGGCAACACTGAAGAGATAAAAGTGGCCATACTTTATCGGTTGTTGGATCTAGAGGCTTGCCGACATGACCGTCAAAGCCTAGAGAAGTTCCGTATTGAAATTATGAGCTTGACAAATAGTTTCAGAGATTTGCATGATGAGGATGATTCAGAATGGGTCCTTAGCCAGAGGAAACTGGCTAGCACTACAGTGCATGAGTTGCACTTAAAATATCGGACGAATAGGTTCACGATAAAACAAATTATTGAAGGGTTAGGGGATCTCATATCTCACCTGAGCATAGGTCAGGGGGAGAAATTACCTACCAAGGAGAAGTCGGTCAACTTCCTCAGACATTCGAGAGATAGACCTAAACCACCTCCTACTAGGGTCGGCACGTAAATGCCCAGGGCGAGTCCTCCACCCACAGGGCCAGTGGAGAAGCCACTAAAGCGGCCAGTATGAGACAGTGCTTGTTTTGTGAAGGAGAACACGCTAGTTCAGGGTGCTCGAGCTTCACCACCTATCACAAAAGGATTCAACGACTAAGGGAGTTGAGACTTTGTTTCAAGTGTTGTGGAGAACATTTTGCCAGGGACTGTAGCGCCCAACTCAATGAGAGTCGGGGCTGCCAGAAAGGTAGGCACCACAGTGCACTGTGTCCTAATGACACCAGATCAGCACAAGCTAAGGAGAGCAAACCGCAAGAAAGGGCGGAGAGCAAGGACGAGTCAGAAGCAGTGATGAGTGTGGTGAGTGCGGCACCGGGAATTTGTTCTGGTGAGCAGTTTCAAGGTTCGGTGGCCTTGCCCGCCATAATGGCGGTGGTTACGAATGGGAAGAAGTCTGAAATGACCCGTTTGTTCTTCGACAGTGGGGCACAGAGATCCTTTATAACAGAGAGTCTAGCAATTAGGTTGAAGCTGAAGACAGGTGGTAAAGTTGACATGAAGGTGGAAGGTTTTGGTGGGGAAGTCCCACGGAGGTCTTATCCAGTAGTCAATGTGACGGTCAGGTTAGCCGGGCATCGACGGGAAATTTCAGCCTTGATAGTGAAGAGGCTGCCCAATATCATTACCACTAAGGGACTGGCCGCAGCAGTCAAACATTTGAGGGAGTTGGGTGTGAAGCTAGCAGAACCAGACATTGCTACAGACAACGTTAGTAATGTAGGAATCTTGGTAGGAGGAGATTACATAGACGAGTTTGTGTCTACGAGAAGGGTTATCAAGGAGGGTGTTGGCCTGTACAGGACTCCAGCGGGGTACATCGTAGGAGGCAGGGTACCAGCTCATTTCCCTGCGACCCCGGGAAAGGAGGGCTCCGGTATTACAGTGACTGAGGCTGTACTGGTGATGCGGATTGGGGTACACGAAGATCTGTCAGAGATGCAAGTTGACATATCCAACAGTGAGCCGGTCCATAAACTATGGGCCTGGATGTAGTAGGGATTAAGGGTGACCAGCCACCCCCCGAACATGAAGAGACATATCAAGATTACTTGAACCATGTGCAGTTCAGGGACGGACAGTACTGGGTGCAACTCCCATGGAAACCGGTACACCCAACGCTGCCCACTAATTTCAAGAAGGCATGGGGTCAGTTGAATTCATTGGTGAACAGCCTGACCAAGAAGGGTCTGGTGGGGAAATACGATGATATTATTAATGAACAGTTGGCTCTCGGGTTCATTGAGAAAGTGCCCAATGCCAGCCCTGGGGAAAACACCCATTATCTTCCACATATGGCAGTCACCAAAGAGTCAGTAACCACTCCCATCAGAGTAGTCTTCAACTGCAGCTCACAGGCGAGTCCCCGAGAGCCATCGTTGAATGACTGTCTGCTCACAGGGCCCTCCCTGATGCAGAAATTAGCAGATGTATTGTTGAGATTCAGGACAGAACAGTATGCCTATGCGGCAGATACTAGCAAGGCCTTCCTACGTATTGGGTTGCAGCCACAAGACAGGGTATTACAAAAAAAGTAATTTTTAAATGAAGATGGTAAGATTTACTCCTTTTGTAATAAAGAGTTCGGGATACATAAATACACACATTAATATAAATTAATCTTTAATATATAAAAATCAACTATCTTTGGTCTAGAGGTATTTGAACTATGATATTTGTACATGTTACTATAATAAATTATAATTAGCATCTAACTAAAATAATTAATAACCCTACACAGGGTACAACTCTTGACACTACTGTCACTATATATATATATATCTCTATGCTAAAACAATAAATTATAAATAACATTTTTATAATAATAAATTACAATCAACTGCCTCTCACGACACGAAGTCAGTCACACGACACTGTTCAGTGTACACTACAACCAGGCCATCTTCAGTGTCCCACGACACCCTTTTCATCTCAGTGTTCCACTACGGTCCTGTGCATATCTCAGTGTTCCACTCCATCGTACGTCCCTCAGTGTCACACTACGGTCCTGGCCCAGTTCAGTGTAACACTCCAACCTTTTCTTCATGTAATGTCCCACTAAACAGCATCTGACGACTCCGGCCCACAGTTGATCAACGTAGACGGTGAGTCCACAGACATCACCGGTAGTCCAGTAAATCCTCTCCAAAGGCGGTTGACACACCGCTAGCCGAACACCATGCTGCAAGCTCACTGAATGCGGCCGTCAAGTAACTGAGGCCAACAGACTCAGTGAGCTGCGGTGAGCGGTTCTTCTAACGCCAGTAGATAGGTACGATTCGGTGGTCAGGTACCTACTGCATAGACGTGTACCCTGAGGAGTTCAGGTACTTAATGTTGAAGCCAGTAGACGTGTACCCTTCGGTGGTCAGGTACCTACTGCTTAGGTGTGTACAGCGAGGCGCTCAGGTACATAATATTTCTAAAGCCAGTAGACGTGTACCCTTCGGTGGTCAGGTACAGCTACTGCTTAGGTGTGTACAGCGAGGAGGCGCTCTGGTACATACTGTTACTAAAGCCAGTAGACGTGTACCCTTCGGTGGTCAGGTACCTACTGCTTAGGTGTGTACAGCGAGGCGCTCTGGTACATACTGTTACTAAAGCCAGTAGACGTGTACCCTTCGGTGGTCAGGTACCTACTGCTTAGGTGTGTACCGTGAGGCACTCAGGCTCTTACTGCTCTAAGGCCGGCTCAGCAGCCCCCACATTGGGTTTGATGACGCACCCAGTGGTACTGCCGGCCGGCAGGTTAACTATTTAACCGCTAGTTTGGCAGGGGCCGCAACACCCCCACCACAAAAGGACCGACACACAAAGATCAATGTAATATGTATCCCGAACCGTCATCCCGGATATGATCGTCCAGAAATCATTCTAGATAATCATTATCATCCCGGACAGGCTACCCATATATTACAAAAAAGTAATTTTTAAAAGAAGATGGTAAGATTTACTCCTTTTGTAATAAAGAGTTCGGGATACATAAATACACACATTAATATAAATTAATCTTTAATATATAAAAATCAACTATCTTTGGTCTAGAGGTATTTGAACTATGATATTTGTACATGTTACTATAATAAATTATAATTAGCATCTAACTAAAATATAATTAATAACCCTACACAGGGTACAACTCTTGACACTACTGTCACTATATATATATATCTCTATGCTAAAACAATAAATTATAAATAACATTTTTATAATAATAAATTACAATCAACTGCCTCTCACGACACGAAGTCAGTCACACGACACTGTTCAGTGTACACTACAACCAGGCCATCTTCAGTGTCCCACGACACCCTTTTCATCTCAGTGTTCCACTACGGTCCTGTGCATATCTCAGTGTTCCACTCCATCGTACGTCCCTCAGTGTCACACTACGGTCCTGGCCCAGTTCAGTGTAACACTCCAACCTTTTCTTCATGTAATGTCCCACTAAACAGCATCTGACGACTCCGGCCCACAGTTGATCAACGTAGACGGTGAGTCCACAGACATCACCGGTAGTCCAGTAAATCCTCTCCAAAGGCGGTTGACACACCGCTAGCCGAACACCATGCTGCAAGCTCACTGAATGCGGCCGTCAAGTAACTGAGGCCAACAGACTCAGTGAGCTGCGGTGAGCGGTTCTTCTAACGCCAGTAGATAGGTACGATTCGGTGGTCAGGTACCTACTGCATAGACGTGTACCCTGAGGAGTTCAGGTACTTAATGTTGAAGCCAGTAGACGTGTACCCTTCGGTGGTCAGGTACCTACTGCTTAGGTGTGTACAGCGAGGCGCTCAGGTACATAATATTTCTAAAGCCAGTAGACGTGTACCCTTCGGTGGTCAGGTACCTACTGCTTAGGTGTGTACAGCGAGGCGCTCAGGTACATAATATTTCTAAAGCCAGTAGACACCCTAGGTACCTACTGCTTACAGCGAGGCGCTCTGGTACATACTGTTACTAAAGCCAGTAGACGTGTACCCTTCGGTGGTCAGGTACCTACTGCTTAGGTGTGTACAGCGAGGCACTCTGGTACATACTGTTACTAAAGCCAGTAGACGTGTACCCTTCGGTGGTCAGGTACCTACTGCTTAGGTGTGTACCGTGAGGCACTCAGGCTCTTACTGCTCTAAGGCCGGCTCAGCAGCCCCCACATTGGGTTTGATGACGCACCCAGTGGTACTGCCGGCCGGCAGGTTAACTATTTAACCGCTAGTTTGGCAGGGGCCGCAACACAGGGACTACTAAAGGTTCTTGTGGTTGGCTAACAGGGAGGTGCCCAAGCAAGGGTATGATACCTACAGATTCAGGGCAGTGTTGTTTGGCACCACTAGTTCGCCCTTCCTGTTACAGGCTACCATAGACTACCACCTTGTGAACTGTAACAGCCCACTTAAAGAATTACTGAAGACCCTATTTTATGTAGACAACATGCAAGGTACCACCTCAGATGAAAGGCTGTTGATGGACATTTACCGAGAGTCTAATCAGGAGATGCTCTCGGCTAACATGCCATTGAAAGAATGGGTGACAAACAATCCAACGTTGCGAGGCATGGTGGAACGTGACTATGCTGGCTACTCAGTACCTGAGGTAACATCGGTGTTGGGACTGGAGTGGGAAATCGAGGAAGACAGACTTAGGCTAAAGAGGAAACCTGATGGGGAAGGGAAGCTGACTAGGAGGTCTTTGCTGAGCAAAGTGCAGACTGCCTTCGATCCTTTGGGTTTGTTGACACCCATCACCATTTGAGGGAGGACGCTAGTGCAACAGACCTGGGAGCTGAACCTAGGTTGGGACGACCCACTGCCAGAAACAGTCTGCCAGGAGTGGGATCTGGTTAGCAAAGATCTAGCGGAATTGCATGAGTTCACATTCCCCAGGTCCATCGGGTGCACAGGGCCGGATTATGACTTGCACGTCTTCTGTGATGCCTCCTCCAGGGCCTATGGGGCAGTAGCGTATTTGTTGGCCGGGGACGAAGTCAATCTGGTCACCAGTCGTGCGCGGGTGACACCCCTCAAGGATTGCTCGATCCCAAAGCTAGAGCTCACGGCGATGTTGCTGGGAGCAAGACTGGGTAAGTACATAGAGGAGGTGTTGAGTAATCTGAGGGTGACACACACCTTTGTATGGACAAACTCGGAGGTGGCCTTACAGTGGGTCCAGAACGAAAGGTCTAAGCTCCCCTATGTCAGGAATCGGGTAAAGGAGATACGGAAACTGCAGTCAACGTCAACAATTCTGTATGTGCCTACAGATCAAAACCCAGCCGACCTGATAAGCCGAGGGGTGACACACAAAAAGCTGAGTAAAAGCGAGATTTGGTTCAAAGGCCCAGACTGGTTACCAGCAAGGGATTGCTGGCCAGAGCAGAATTTCGTGTAGACAACCAGCAGCATAGTACACTTTGCGGGGGAATCCGACACTGAATTATTTGACCCCAGGTGCTATTCCTCGTGGAGGAAACTTATAAGAGTTACGGAAATGGTATTTCGATTTGTGAGGAAGCTGCATGACAAGGTAAGCCAAGGTCGACAGTTGTCTCTCGTGGGTCCCAGAGAATATTGGATAAGGCAGTACCAAAGGAAGAGGTTTCCATGAGTGCTAGAAGTACTTGCGACCAGGCAGCAGGTTATGGCATCAGGAGGCATGTCCAACAACGACTCAGGGAACAGCAAATTGGTTCACTCGTTGGGATTGTTCCTAGATCATGCGGGGCTAATAAGATGCAGGGGAAGAATACAAAACTCTGAGCTCAGCTGTGGGGCCAAACATCCCGTGCTACTGGGAAAGGAGGGATGAGCGACAGAGCTATTGATACAAGATGCCCATCAGAAGAACTTACATGGGGGGTTTGGAGATACCTTCACCTGCCTTCGTCAGAATTACTGGGTACCGAAGGGTCGAGCTGCCATCAAAAGGGTGCTAAAGAGTTGCACGGTCTGCCGGCGGTACGATGGGAGGACCCTACCATACCCAGGTCCACCACAGCTGCCTCAGGAGCGGGTACATAGTGACAGGCCCTTTGAGACTGTGGGAATAGACTATACTGGGGCTATCACATTGAAGAACCCAGGAGATGATAGGGTGGGCCCTCAGAAAGTATATGTCTGCCTGTTTACTTGTGCCACTACTCGAGCGGTGCATTTAGAGTTGGCAGAAGATATGTCAACAGAGACTTTCCTGAAGCTGTTCAGGAGGTTTACAGCCAGATTCTCGTGCCCGCGATTGATTATCTCGGACAATGGCACAAGCTTTAGGGCGGCCAATAAAGTTTTCAGGAATCTTAGGGACAATGGAGAAGTACGAGAACACCTGAAGAGAATAGAGTGCGAGTGGAGGTTCATAGCTCCCAGGGCGCCTCGGCAAGGGGGATTCTATGAACGCATGGTGGGCACAGTCAAAAGGTGCATTCAGAAGGTCTTGCATGGCAGGAGAGTGAGCTTTGATGAACTGAGGACAGTGTTAGTTGAGATAGAGGCAAGAGTTAATAACAGGCCTCTGACCTACGTACAAAATGGGATTGGCTAGCAGGAAGCTCTCACCCCCAATCACATGCTGTTTGGAAGGAGGATTGAGCCCTTCCCTGCAGTTTTGAGTCAGTCTTCCAAGGAGCTGGATTATTATGGGCCAGATGGTCCCCCCATCAATGAAGAACTGCACAGGAGTCACAACAGACTGGTGAGCATCCTGGACAAATGGAACCAGGTGTGGCGCAGGGATTACTTGACAGCCCTGCGGGAACATTTCTATGGTGCAGACCCCGAGGCAAATAAGATGATGCTAAGTGAAGGGGACCTGGTGCTAGTAGAATCCGAGGTGCCCAGGGCATACTGGCCTCTTGGCCTGGTAGTGTCGACCCACCCAGACAAGGCTGGGCAGTTGAGAATGGTGAAGGTGAGAATGAATGGTGTCGAGACTATAAGACCCATCAACAGGCTTTTACCTCTCGAGGTCCACACGGTGGGACCAGGACATGAGAAGTTAGACCAGAGGCTGACCGAGTTGAGCAGCCGAACGACCCGTCAAACGGTGCTCAAGTCGAGGGCCCACTGGGAGGGTCTGCAGGAGGCAAACTTGATCTAGACTTAGCGCCTACCTTCGCTGGCGGGAGGATGTGGAAATTTATTTGGTCCCTAAAGTTCCACAGGACAGATACGGCATACAAAGGGGTCCCAGCATGGCTGTAATGGAATGGCTGAGCTGGGTGGCCCTTACACCCACCCTTAAACAAAAACACATTCTCTCCCAGTTTGGCGTGGTTGGATGGTAAGCACTTATTAATTTATAGATTTACCCTTCAGGGAAGAAGTAGGTAGTTTACTGTCAGTACACTAATATTAGGATTATTGAGGCAACTGTAGATAATAATAATGTAGACCTAAGACCTTAACATAAGTAGTAATAGGCCGATAATGTAGGCAAACACTAGGTTAAGTTAGCTAGGGAGAACTGGCAGCCCTAGTTTGAATGACGAAGCATGGGTCTGGGAGGCATCAGCTCATTCTTCTATGACCATACAACACCTGGACAAGACGTGCCGTGATCAGCAGACGGTACCCCCACATGTCTTCACATATGAGACCTGGGGAAATTTTGTAGAGGCACCTCGTAGAGGCACCGTAGATGACCTCCTCCGTCAGGCCCATACAGTAAGACAAGACCTCCACCTTTTCCGTAGGATTTCTGACCAGTGTCTGGGGAAAATTGTGAGTGAGTTGATCTGTAGGCCTGTGTGTAGCTGGCAGTGCATGTCCAGTATGTACCAGCATCTTTTGTCAGTCTAGAAGCTAGTGTCCGTGTCTGCATAGTTATACTAGGGGATACACACCCCCTTGGATATAGGAATTTCTGAGGTGCAGGCAGGTCACTAATTACGATTGAATATTGCAGGAATTGAGGGTGCCGGTTGCACGTGGTTTCAGAGGGGAAGTCCAAAGGGGCTAAGGCTAAGCTTAGGGAAGTGAAGATCATGATATATGCTGCAACACCAAGTAAGTTAGTCCTTTATACATGCCTGCAGGCGACTTTTCTTGCAACATCAATCATTTGTGAAAATCTGTCCTATAAGCCACTTGTGAGGCTGAGGTACCGACCTCAGAGCTCGGTGTCAACAGAGTTTGCCAGGGTAGGCGACTCACTTGGAGGCAGTCCAGACAAATTTTCACACAGCCCCTGAAGAAACCCAACTTAAACATTAGGGGCCCCCACAGCGAGAGGAAATCGCAGGGCTCCTAATTAGACCCCTCTGAGAATTTTGAGGCCCACAGTGGAGGGGAACCACCCATGCCCATCAATCCAAATCCTGGCACATCAAACGTAGGAGCATGGAAGCCCCTATGCAAACCCCACAAAAACATTAGGGGCCCCCACAGCAAGAGGACATTGTAGGGCTCCTAACTAGACCCCTTTGACAACTGAGGAAGGCCTCAGCGGTGGGGATCAAGGTGGACCTTTTTCAAACCCCACCCAAATAGAAGGGCCCTCCACAGCAAGAGGACATCGTGAGGCTCCTAATTAGACCATTGGGACAGCTGTGAGAGGCCCACAGTGGAGGAAACATCAATTCACATTACACCAAATCCTTGCCATCAAACTTAGGAGCAATGCAGCCTCTTTACAAACCCCACCCAAACAGTAGGGGCTCCCTCACCAAGAGGGCATCGTGGGGCTCCTAACTAAACCCCTGGCACAACTGTGGAAGGAGCACAGTGATGAGGAAACACCCATGCACATCACACCAAATCCTGGTGCATCAAACTTAGGAGCACCCTGGCCTCTATTCAAACACCATCCAAACAGTAGGGGCCCCCACTGCAAGAGGATATTGTGGTGCTCCTAACTAAATCCCTGGGACATCTGGGGGAATCCCACAGCAGTGGTCGAACCACCCATGACCATCACACCTGGTCAAGCATGCCAAGAAATTAGAAAAAGTGCAAAGGTTTGCAACAAGGATAGTTCCAGAGCTAAGGGGACTTTCCAAGTAAGAAAGATTAAGGGAAATGGCCTGACGACACTGGAGGACACGAGGGTTAGGGAAGAAGTGATAACGAAATAATAATGTAAGGAATAGACAAGGTGGACAGAGACAGGATGTTCCAGGGAGGGGACAAAGAAATAAGGGGTCACAATTGCAAGCTGAAGACTCAGATGAGTCAAAGGGATGTTAGGAAGTATTTCTTCAGTCACAAAGTTGTCAGGAAGTGGAATAGTCTGACAAGTGACATAGTGGAGGCAGGAACCATACATATCTATATGATAAGGTATGATTCAGCTCATGGAGCAGGGAGAGAGAGGACCTAGCAGCAATCAGAGAAGGGGTGGGGCCAGGAACTTAGTCTCGACCCCTGGAACCACAAATAAGTGAGTACAAATAGGTGAGTCCACCAAATCCTGGGACATCATACTCAGGAGCAAGGCGGCCACAATACATACCGCACTAAAACAGAAGGGGCCACAGCAAGAGGACATCATGGGGCTCCTAACTAGATGCCTGGGACACCCATGGGAGGCCCGCAGCAGTGGGGAACCCACGCCCATTGCACTAAATCCTGGAACATCAAACTTAGGGGCAAGGTGGCCCCTATGCAAACCCCACCCAAACAGTAAGGGCCCCCACAGCAAGAGAGTATCGTGAGGCTAATAACTAGACCCCTGGGACATTTGTGGGAGACCCATAGCAGTTGGGAACCACCTATGCCCATCACACCAAATCCTGTCACATCAAACATAGGGAGGCAGCGGCCCCTATAAAAACAGTAGAGGCCCTCAAAGCAAGAGAACATCATAGTGCTCCTAACTAGACCTCTGGGTCACCTGTGGGAAGCCCACAGCAGGGGGTGGGGGAACAACCCTTGCCCATCACACCAAACCCTGCCCCATCAAACTTAGGAGCAAGGCAGCCCCTTTGCAAACCAAACCCCAGCAGTAGGGAATCCTTAGCAAGAGGACTTCGTGTGGGCTCCTAACTAGACCCCTTTGACAGCTGTGGGAGACCCACAGGGAGAGCAAAGGGGTGGGGAACCACCCATGCCCATCACTCCACATCCTGGCATATCAAACTTAGGAGTAACACAGGCCCATTACAAACTCCACCCAAACATTACGGGTCCCCCGAGCAAGAGGACATCGTGGGGCTCCTAACTAAACCCCTGGGACAACTGTGGAAAACCCACAGTGGTGTGGAACCAACCATGATCATCACACCACATCCTGGCATATCTAACTTAGGAGCAATGCTGCCCCTTTGCAAACCCCACCCAAACATTAGGGACCCCCACAGCAAGAGGATATCATGAAGCTCCTAACTAGACAGCTGGGACAAATGTGGGAGGCCCATAGCGGTGGGGAACCATCCATGCCCATCACATAACATCATCGCATATCAAACTTAGGAGCAACGCGGCCCCTATACAAATCCTATTCAAGCAGTAGGGGACCCCATAGCAAGAGTATATCGTGGGGCCCCTAACTAGACCCCTGTTAGAACTGTGAGGCCCACAGCAGTGGTGGACCACCAATGCCCATTACCACAAATCCTGGCACATCAAACGTAGGAGCAAGGTAGCCCTTATGCAAACCCCACCAAAACATTTGGGGTCCCCAACAGCAAGATGACATATCGAAGCTCCTAATTAGATGCCTGGGACAGCTGTGGGAGGCCCACAGTGCAGGAAACAACCAAAGCACATCACACCTTATACTGACAAATCAAACTTAGGAACAAGGCAGCCCCTATACAAACCCACCCAAGCAGTAGGGGCCCCGGCAGCAAGAGGACATCGTGAAGCTCCTAACTAGAACCCTTGGACAACTGTGGGAGGATCACAGAGATAGCAAAGCAGTGTTGAACCACCCATTCCCATGACACCACATCTTGGCATTCAAACCTAGGACCAAGACGGCCCCTATACAACCCCTGCGACAACTCTGGGTGGAACACAACGAGAACAAACCAGTGGGGAGCTACCCTTGCCCATCGAACCAAATCATGGATCATCAAACTTATGATCAATGCAGCCCCAATACAAACCCCACCCAAACAGTAGGAGCCCCCACAACAAGAGGACATCATGGTGCTCCTGCCTAGGCCCCTCGGACAATTGCTGGAGGCCCACAGCGAGAACAAAGTGGTGGGGAACCACCCATGCCCATCATACCAGATCATGGATCCTCAAACTTATGATCAATGCAACCCCTATACAAACCTCAACCAAACAGAAGGTATGTATACAGCAAGAGGACATCATGGGGCTCCTAACTAGACCCTTGGTACAACTGTGGGAGTCGCAGAGCGGTGGGGAACCACCTATACACATCAAACCAAATCCTTTCACATCAAACTTAGGAGCAAGGAGGCCCCTATACAAATTCCATCCAAACAGTAGGGGCCTACACAGGAAGAGGGCATTGTGGGGCTCTTAACTAGGTCTTCGAGACATCTGTGGGGGTCCACAGCAATGTGGGAACCACCTGTGGCCATCAGATAACACCCAGGCATTTCAGAATTTTGATCAATGCAGCCCTTATACAAACTTCACAAAAACAGTATGGGCTCCAACTGGTGGGGAACCACCCATGCCCATCATACCAAATCCTGGCTCATCAATATTTGGAGCAAGGAGGCCCCTACATAAACCCCACCCAAACAGAATGGGCCCAAATAGCAAAAGGAAATTGTGGGGCCCCTAACTAGACCCCTGTGACAACTGTGGGAGTCCCACAGCAGTAGGGAAAACCCATGCCCATCACTCAAAATCCTTGCTTACGAGCAATGCAGCCCCTATCCCAACCCCATCCAAACATTAGGGGGGCCTCCACAGAGCCCAGTGAGCTTTAAACGAGATCACTGGGACAAATGTGGGAGGCCCACAGTGGTGGGGAACCACCCATGCCCATCACTCCACATCTAGGCACTTCAAACTTAGGAGCAATGCAGCCCCTATACAAACCCCAACCAAACAGTAGGGGGCCCCAGAGCAAGAGGACAGAGTGGGGCTCCTAACTAGACTGCTGGGCCAACTGTGGGAATCCCACAGTAGAGTGGAACCACTGGACAGGACTGTTAGGGGGAGACATGATAACGACGTACAAAATACTGCAGGGAATAGATAAGGTGGACAGAGACAGGATGTTCCAAAGAAGAGACACAGAGACAAGGGGTCACAATTGGAAGTTTAAGACTCAGATGAATCAAAGGGATGTTAAGAAGTATTTCTTCAGTCACAGAGTTGTTATGAGGTGGAACAGTCTGGCATGTGATGTAGAGGAGGCAGGAACCATGCATACCTGGAGTTTACCTGGAGGGAGTTCCGGGGGTCAACGCCCCCGCGGCCCGGTCTGTGACCAGGCCGCCTGGTGGATCAAAGCCTGATCAACCAGGCTGTTACTGCTGGCTGCATGCAATCCAACGTACGAGCCATAACCCGGCTGGTCAGGTACCGACTTTAGGTGTTTGTCCAGTGCCAGCTTGAAGACAGCCATGGGTCTATTGGTAATCCCCCTTATGTATGCTGGGAGGCAGTTGAACAGTCTCGGGCCCCTGACACTTATTGTATTGTCTCTTAACGTGCTAGTGACACCCCTGCTTTTCATTGGAGGGATGTTGCATCGTCTGCCAAGTCTTTTGCTTTCGTTGTGAGTGATTTTCGTGTGCACGTTCGGTACTAGTCCCTCTAGGATTTTCCAGGTGTATATAATCATGTATCTCTCCCGCCTGCATTCCAGGGAGTACAGGTTCAGGAACTTCAAGCGCTCCCAGTAATTGAGGTGTTTTATCTCCGTTATGCGCGCCGTGAAGGTTCTCTGTACATTTTCTAGGTCAGCAATTTCACCTGCCTTGAAAGGTGCTGTTAGTGTGCACCAATATTCCAGCCTAGATAGAACAAGCGACCTGAAGAGTGTCATCATGGGCTTGGCATCCCTAGCTTGAAGATAAGGAATGATAAAGCTCATGGAGCTGGGATTATTATTATTATTATAATCAAGGGGAAGCGCTAAACCCGGAGGATTATACAGCGCCTGGGGGGGGGATGTGGAAGGCATTCAGGCTTAATTCGGGGAACTGGAGCACAGATCCAATTTCCTAAATCAAGAGCCCCTCACCAACATCAAGGAACCTTCCTTGAGGGGATGGAGCTGGGAGAGAGAGGACCTAGTAGCGATCAGTGAGGAGGTGGGACCAGGAGATTAGTCTCGACCCCTGCAACCACAAATAGGTGAGTGCAAATAGGTGAGTCCACCTAATCCTGGGACATCAAACTTAGGAGCAAGGCGGCCCCTATGCAAACCCCACCCAAACAGTAAGGGCTCCCACAGAAAGAGGACATCCTGGAGATCCTAACCTGGGACAACTGTGGGAGGGCTACAGCGGTGGGTGGGGAACGACCCATGCTCATAACACCACATCCTTGTACATCAAATTTAGGAGCAAGGCAGCCCTTATACAAATCCCATCCAAACAGTAGGAACCCCCACAACAAGGGGACATTGTGTGGCTCCTAACAAGTCCCCTGGGTCAACTGTGGGAGGCCCACAGCGAGAACAAAGTCGTGGGGAACCAGGCATGCACGTCGCACCACATTCCAGCACATCAAACGTAGAGGCAAGGCAGCCCCAATATAAACCCCACCCAAATAATACGGACCCCTACAACAAGAGGATATCATGGGGCTCCTACCTAAGCCCCTGGGACAACTGAAGGAGGCTCACAGCTTTGGGGAACCTCCTATGCCCATCAAACATCATCCTGGCCAATCAAACTTAGGAACAACATTATCCCTGTGCAAACCCCACCGAAACTGTACGGGCCCCCACAGCAAGAGGACATCGTGGGGCTCTAAACTAGACCCTTGGGAGAGCTGTGGGAGACCGATAGCAGTGGTGAAACACCCATACCCATAACTCCACATCCCTGTACATCAAACATAGGAGCAAAGTGGCCCCTATGAAAAACCCATTCAAACAGTAAGGGCCTTCACAGCAAGAGGACATCATGGGGCTCCTAACCAGACCCATGGGACAATTGTGGGAGGCCCACAGCAGTGGGGAACCACCCATGCCCTTCACACCTCATCCTGGCACATTAAACTTATTAGCAATGCTGCCCCTACACAAACCCCACCCAAATGGTAGGGGCCCCCAAAGCAAGGGGACATCATGGGGCTCCTGTGACAATTGTGGGAGGTCCTCAGTGAGAGAAAAGCGGTGGGGAACCACTCATGCTCATCATTCCAAATCCTGGCTCATCAAACTTAGCAGCAAGGCGACTCCTATACAATCCCCACCCAACCTGTAAGGTGCACCACTGCAAGAAAACATCGGTCGGCTCCTACCTAGACCCCTGGGACAACTGTAGGAAGCGCAATGCGGTGGGGAACCACCCCACCAAACAGTGGGGGCCCCCACAGCAACAGGACATCTTTTGGCTCCTAACTAGACCTTTGGGACAACTGTGGGAGGCCCACAGTGGTGAGGAATCACCCATGACAATCATACCTTTTCAAGCATGTCAAGAATTTAGAGACAGTGCAAAGGTTAGCAACAAGGCTAGTACCAGAGCTTAGTGGAAAGTCCTATGAAGAAAGGTTAAGGGAAATCGGCCTGACGACACTGGAGAACAGGAGGGTTAGGATGAGACATGATAATGACATACAAAATACTGTGAGGAATAGATAAGGTCACTGAATTGTCAGGAAGTTGAATAGAGAGACAAGTGATGTAGTGGAGGCAGGAACCATACTGTTGTGATAGAAACACAGGCCTTATCTCTAGGCTTTATTGAACACAGAATCTTCATAGTACTTCTGCAACAACAAAATATAATGACTAGTACATCTAATAACTGCTTCTACAGGGATGGTGATGTCTTGCATATGTCAAGAGAAAAGTTATAACTACAGGCCACATATTTAAACTCACCATGTAATCTGCATCACTAATATATGGATATAAAAGAAGAGAATCACACACCATGTGTTGGCGCCCATGACACAAACCAAGCTGTTGTTATTGTTAAGGGCCCCGAGAGGTGGTGCAGTATTATCCTGCTGCTGCTCCCCACAGGAGCAGTATCACTACACATACATAGCTTTAAGACGAGGTATGATGAAGCTCATGGAGCAGAGAGAGAGAGGACTTATTAGCGATCAGTGAAGAGGTGTGACCAGGACCTCAGTCTTAACCCCTGCAACCACAAATATGTGAGAACAAATAGGTGAGTCCGCCAAATCCAGTGACATCAAACTTTGGAGGAAGGGCGGCCGCATTACATTCGCCCTCCCAAACAGTAAAGGACCACACAGCAAAAGGACATCGTGGGGCTCATAACTAGACCTCTGAGACAACTGTTTGAGGTCCACAGTGGTGGGGAACAACCCATGTAAATCACACTAAATCCTGGCACATCAAACTTAGGAGCAAGGCGGCCCCTATGCAAACCTCACCCAAACAGCACGGGTTCCCACAGCAAAAGGACATCTTGGGGCTCCTAACTCGGCCCTTTGCACGCCTGTGGGAGGCCTACAGCGGTGGGGAACCACCCATGCTCCTAACACCGCATTCTGTCACATCAAACTTAGGAGCAAGGAGGCCCCTATACAAACCCCACTCAAGCAAGAGGACATCGTGGGGCTCCTAACTATACCCCTGTGGCAATTATTGGAGGCCCATCTCACCTAATCCTGGCATTCATCAAACTTAGGAGCAAAGCGGCTCCTATATGAACCCCAGCCAAACAGTAGAGGCCTCCACAGTAAGAAAGACCCCTGGGTCAACTGTGGGAGGCCCACAGCTGTGGGGAACCACCCATGCCCATTACACCATCACCTGGCATCGAACTTAGGAGCAAGGCGGCCCATATACAAATCCAGTCCAAACGTTAGGGGCTCCTTCAGCAAGAGAACATCGTCGGGCTCCTAACTAGACCCTGGGACAACTGTTGAACACTCACAGGGAGAGGAAAAAGGTGGGGAACCTCCCATGCTAATCACACCTCATACAGACATATCAAACTTAGAAGCAATGCAGTCCCTAAAGAAGTCCCACTTAAATATTAGGGGCCCCCACAGCAAGAGGACATAGTGGGGCTCCTAACTAAGATAAGATAAGATAAGATTTCGTTCGGATTTTTAACCCCGGAGGGTTAGCCACCCAGGATAACCCAAGAAAGTCAGTGCATCATCGAGGACTGTCTAACTTATTTCCATTGGGGGTCCTTAATCTTGTCCTCCAGGATGCGACCTACACCAGTCGACTAACACCCAGGTGCCTATTTGCTGCTATTTGAACAGGACAATAGGTGTAAGGAAACGTGTCGAAATGGCTTCACCCGCCGGGAATCGAACCCGGGACCTCCGTGTGTGAAGCGGGAGCTTTAGCCACCAGGCCACCGGGCCACCCCTGAGAGAACTGTGGGAGGCCCACAGTGGGGGGAACCACCATGCACATTACTCGAAATCTTGACACATCAAACTTAGGAGCATGGCAGATGAGGTAGGAGTAGATTCGTTTATGAATTAATTTTTCGAAGATTTTTGAGAGAGGGTGTAAATTGGATATTGGCCTATAGTTATTCAACTCTGTTTGGTCTCCTCCTTTATGGATCGGGGTGACCCTTGCTATTTTGAGAGCTGTAGGGAAGGTGGAGGATTCAATGGATTTGTTGAAGAGTGTTGCAATGATTGGTGATAGTACTTGTGACACTTTTTTGTATATAAAGGGTGGTAAGGTATTTAAATCTCCTGCCTTGTTTTTTAGTGCGTTGATAATAAGGGAGACTTCGTATGGGTTAGTCGGAGCTAGGAACAGTGTGTTCGGGTAGTTGCCAGTGAGGTAGTCATTTGGTGGGGTATCTGAGCTTGGGATTTTATTGGCAAGGTTTTGTCCTATAGTGGAGAAGAAATCATTGAGTCTGTTTGCTGTTTCTGTTGGTGGGAGTTGGGGTTAATCTGATTTTGCTAATTTTATTTCGCTATTTCGTGATATCTTTTTTGTTCCCAGAATTTCTGATAGGGTCTTCCAGGTCTTTTTTATATCACCTCGTAAGTTGGATAATCTGTTCTCATAATACAGTTTTTTTGCCCTTCTTATCAGGCTGGTTAGGATTGACGAGTAACGTTTTGTTTGGTCTCTGGTTATGTGACCCATTCTGTACTGTTTTTCATATCGGTGTTTTGTATTTATGGATTTGAGAATGCTGGGTGTTAGCCAGGGAGTCCCTGTTCAGTCTCTTAGCTGTCATCTGTTTAGTTTTTTTAGGGCAGTGCTTGTTATAGAGGTATTGGGTCTTTTTTAGAAAATTATTAAAACATTCGTCAATATCTGTATAGATTTCTAGCTCAGTGTGCCAGTCAATGTTTGTTACTGCTAAACCATACCCCCGGCCGGGATTGAACCCGCGGTCATAGAACTCAAGAAATCGTAATGACACGATTGCAAATAAACCATACCCCCGGCCGGGGGTATGGTTTATTTGCAATCGTGTCATTACGATTTCTTGAGTTCTATGACCGCGGGTTCAATCCCGGCCGGGGGTATGGTTTATTTGCAATCGTGTCATTACGATTTCTTGAGTTTTGTTACTGCTGTTGTGAAGTTATTAATGGCTGCCTCATTGTGAAGTCTGAAGGTGACTTTAGTAGTGTCTTGGGGTATTTTACCAAGAGTTGTTATGAGGAAAGTAGGGTAGTGGTCTGTGGTATTATCTGTAATTATGCCTGATTTTAAAGGGGATATTGTGTTGGTCCAGATGTGGTCAAGTAGGGAAACACTAGTCTCCGTAACTCTTGTAGGTTTTGTTACTGTTGGTAGCAACATGCAGTTACTCATTGTGTTTGTGAATTCAGTAACGTGTGGGTCCTGGTCTTGCAGGAGATTTATATTGAAGTCACCTGAGAGTAGTAAGTGATCTTTGTTCATGCGTGCATCAGTTATCATACTTCCTAGGTTTTGACTAAATTGGCTAATATTTGATTGTGGAACTCTGTAGATGGTTATCACTGTGAGAGGTATTTGTAGGTATTTGGATTTGAATTTAGCTATTATATATTCCCCATGTTCATCCCTTGTGCAAGTATTAGTGATACATTCTAGTTGGTCTGAGTAGTATATAGCTGTGCCACCCCCTTGTTGGTCTGGCCTACAGTTGTGTATGGCTGTGTAACCAGGACTGGCATAGACATCTGTAGTATCAGGCTTTAGCCAGGTTTCAGTTAGTGTAATGATGGACATATTGGTATGCAAGGAATTTAGTAATGCTAGGAGGTCATCGTAATGCTTGCTTAAAGATCTGATATTGTAGTTAAAGATAGTTATGTTGTTGTTGGCTCTGAGAAGTGCCTTTGATTGCTCTGCTGTGTAGTAATTACAGTAACTGTTTGAATCATTTAAGTCATTAAATAAGAGGTTGGTATCAGGATCAATGCTTGTAATCATAAGATTTGTAGTGAATCTATAGTTAGAATTAAGTATAAAACAAAGTAAATATTCTAAAGCTAAAAAAATAGCACCTGAATTATTTAACAAATGTAAAAATAATGAGCTAAGGTAGTTTTTTAAAGCTAAAATAAAGGAGACAATATAAAAGGGACTAAAATAATTTGTGGTGAACAAATAAAGTGATGATCAAATAATGGAGCTTGGGAATATGATAGTAGGTAGTACTTTAAAGGTAATTCTTTAAAGTTAGAATTATAATATAAAATTATAATATAAAAGGGACTAATATAAGTTGTGGTGAACAATAAAGTGGTAATCAAATAATTGCACTAAGGTCTAATATAATGACTTTTGTGGAGTCTATGTTTTGAGCTAGAATGAGCTATAGTGGCCCGGTGGTCTGGTGGCTAAAGCTCCCGCTTCACACACGGAGGGCCCGGGTTCGATTCCCGGCGGGTGGAAATTCCGACACGTTTCCTTACACCTATTGTCCTGTTCACCTAGCAGCAAATAGGTACCTGGGTGTTAGTCGACTGGTGTGGGTCGCATCCTGGGGGACAAGATTAAGGACCCCAATGGAAATAAGTTAGACAGTCCTCGATGACGCAATGACTTTCTTGGGTTATCCTGGGTGGCTAACCCTCCGGGGTTAAAAATCCGAACGAAATCTTATCTTATCTTATCTTATAGTACAACTAGATTTAATCTAATAATATAACAATACAAATTAAAAATAGCACCAGTCTCTCACTAGTAATTGCAATATGGTCTAATATAATGAATTTGGTATTGACTATAGTACAACTGAGTTTAATCTAATAATAAAAAAGGCACAAGACTCTCAATTGTAATTGCACTAAGGTGTTATATAAGTTGTTTACAAGAATTAGAGTATAACTAGATTTAAATTGACAAGATAAAATATACAAGTTAAGGTAGCAAAAGAATAAAAAAAAGTTGAAAAAAAAAATATGAGGTAGTTGGTACTAGTTAGCAAAAGATAGTTAAGGGCCTTGAACAATAATATAATTGAAATATACACTAATTGCACACACAATATAGTCACTAAGATATGAAAACAATCTTAGAGTAGGAATTATAATATAAACTTATAATATAAAAATACAAATTGGAATGGTACTTGCAATTGCACTACTTGCAACAGCCTGGTTGATCAGGCTCTGATCCACATTGTAGGAGGCCTGGTCACAGACCGGGCCGCGGGGGCGTTGACCCCCGGAACTCTCTCCAGGTAAACTCCAGAGTCTGGTATAGGTTGATGCTCCTAACTAGATCCCTGGGACAACTGTAGGAGGCCCACAGCTATGGGGAACCACCCATTCTCATCACACCAACTCCTGGCACATCACAGTTAGGAGCAAGACGGCCCCTATACAAACCTTACCCAAACAGTAGGGGCAACCACAGCAAGAGGACATCATAGGGCTCCTAATTAGACCCCTGGGACAACTGTGGGAGCCCCACAGCTGTGGGGAACATGATCCTCATGTTCACGGAAACAACACCAGTGTAGAAAATTTATCCTCGATAAGATAAATAATTCTCCGATTATTCACTGATTCCAACGAATCATATTTTTTGCAATATTTTAATTTGTCAACAAATTTTCCTTCATCATCCACTAAATACAGAAGCCGTTCAGATGTAAACTGAAACTTAGTTAATGAGAATAAAATTTTAACGGTATATTACATTTATAATTGTCAAAACTTCATCTTCATGTCAGTTTCACTTTCCATGAACAATAAATTGTTCATGGAAAGTTTTCAGCTCCATTCAAGGATGAAGGAAATGTGTTCAACAACTTTGGTTAATGGGAACGTGAACTTGCAAATTGTTCAAAGAAATCTTCCCCCTTTACCTTACGCAAATGTTGAAAATCATTTACATGTGAAAAAAATCGAGAAATTGGATGAAGAAGAAAGGGAAATAAAAGGAAATAAAATTAGGAACCCTGTTGAAGGTGACTCATTGGTAATACCTAATAAATATCTATGTTAAACCCCAGGAGAGGAAATTTTAACTTATATCCTTAGAATATTAATATAAGTTCCTGATAACCCACTGTTATCACTATATAATCTTAGTTACATGGAGGGTTTCCTCTCTCTTCCTGGACTAACAGTCTCACTGTTCCTATTAACAGTCTCACTGTGCCTGTCAACAGTCTCACTGTACCTGTCAACAGTCTCACTGTACCTGTCAACAGTCTCACTGTGCCTGTTAACAGTCTCACTGTGCCTGTTTCTAAGTCGCAACATACTGATACATTTAGACCGTTCTTATTACTAGATGTCTATGTAAACAACTATTTATTTATTTATTTATTTATAATTTGAGCACACTTACAGAGGTACAAAAAAAAAATACAGATAAGAGCAGCATGCCAAAGCCACTTATACTATGCATAGCATTACGGGCTGGCTTAAAATTAACTTAAGATTAACTAAGCAATGATGAAATCAGTGAAAAACATTAATGTAAACTGATTACTATAAAGCACAAGTGAGTATTACAAAGACAGGTCATATGGTTGCATGCATTGTTGTAAATTCAGTAGAATGGAGTATTCTGTTAGGTAGTGAATTTAAAAAATAATAAAGTTAGATTGGGTTTTAGGTTTAACATTTATGTGATATAATTGTGAGAAACATTTAAGATATACAATTTATAAGGTTCAGTTATTCAGTATTTATTTGGTTTTGGGTGAGTAAGTGATCTTTGAGAAGAGACTTGAATTTATAAACAGGTAGTGTTTCTTTTATATTAACAGGTAATGAATTCCAGATTTTAGGGCCTTTTATGTGCATTGAGTTTTTGCATAGCGTGAGATGGACACGAGGAATATCAAAGAGTGATCTGTGCCTTGTGTTATGGTCATGTGTTCTGTTGAGGTTGGCAAGGAGATGTTTGAGGGGAGGGTTAATATCAGAGTTGAGTGTTCTATGTATGTAATAGGTGCAGTAATAAGTATGGATGTTTTGTATGGTGAGTAGGTTGAGTGTATTGAATATTGGTGGAGTGTGCTGCCTGTAGTGAGAATTTGTTATCATTCTAACTGCAGCCTTTTGTTGGGTAATTAGTGGTCTGAGATGGTTACTTGTTGTTGAGCCCCATGCACAAATTCCATAGGTGAGATAGGGGTAAATAAGAGAGTGATATAGGGCCAGGAGGGCTGACTGTGGAGCATAGTACCGTATCTTCGATAGTATGCCTACAGTCTTGGAAATTTTCTTAGAAATTTGTTGTATATGTGTATGAAATTTGAGTCTATTATCAAGGTGGATTCCTAAGAATTTTCCCTCTGTTAGCTTTGTGATAGGTGATCCGTTTATCATTATGTTAAGAGGGACATCTGTAGCTCTGTTACCAAACTGAATGAAGTAGGTTTTGTCAATGTTTAGTGTAAGTTTGTTAGTACTCATCCAGGTAGGTATTTTCTGTAATTCGGTATTTACAGTATTGGCTAGCGTGACTGGGCTCGGGTGGGAGAAGACGTATGTTGTGTCATCAGCAAATAGTGTGGGTTTGAGTAATTGAGAAGCATTTGGTAGGTCATTTATGTATAGGAGAAAGAGAAGAGGGCCAAGGACACTTCCCTGTGGGACACCAACTGTAATTGGTTGTGCAGAAGAGTTTGCCCCATTTGCGTACACATATTGGCTTCTGTTGCTGAGGTATGACTTGAGGTAGTTGAGGGAGTGCCCTCTTATACCATAGTGTGATAATTTTACGTGGAGCAAGTCATGGTCAACTGTATCAAAAGCTTTACGTAAGTCAATGAAGATCCCCAGTGGGACTTCTTTTTTCTCTATTGCAGTGTATATATGTTCTAGCATGTGTATAATAGCATCATTAGTATTTTTATTAGGCCTGAATCCAAATTGGCAGGGGTTGAGTATGTTTTGGGAGATAAGGTAGGAGTAGATTCGTTTATGAATTAATTTTTCGAAGATTTTTGAGAGAGGGTGTAAGTTGGATATTGGCCTATAGTTATTCAACTCTGTTTGGTCTCCTCCTTTGTGGATCGGGGTGACCCTTGCTATTTTGAGTACTGTAGGGAAGGTGGAGGATTCAATGGATTTGTTAAAGAGTGTTGCAATGATTGGTGATAGCACTTGTGACACTTTTTTGTATATAAAGGGTGGTAAGGTATTTAAATCTCCTGCCTTGTTTTTTAGTGCGTTGATAATAAGGGAGACTTCGTATGGGTTAGTCGGAGCTAGGAACAGTGTGTTCGGGTAGTTGCCGGTGAGGTAGTCATTTGGTGGGGTATCTGAGCTTGGGATTTTATTGGCAAGGTTTTGTCCTATAGTGGAGAAGAAATCATTGAGTCTGTTTGCTGTTTCTGTTGGTGGGAGTTGGGGTTCATCTGATTTTGCTAATTTTATTTCGCTATTTCGTGATATCTTTTTTGTTCCCAGAATTTCTGATAGGGTTTTCCAGGTCTTTTTTATATCACCTCGTAAGTTGGATAATCTGTTCTCATAATACAATTTTTTTGCCCTTCTTATCAGGCTGGTTAGGATTGACGAGTAACGTTTTGTTTGGTCTCTGGTTATGTGACCCATTCTGTACTGTTTTTCATATTGGTGTTTTGTATTTATGGATTTGAGAATGCTGGGTGTTAGCCAGGGACTGTTCAGTCTCTTAGCTGTCATCTGCTTAGTTTTTTTAGGGCAGTGCTTGTTATAGAGGTATTGAGTCTTTTTTAGAAAATTATTAATACATTCGTCAATATCTGTATTGATTTCTAGCTCAGTGTGCCAATCAATGTTTGCTAATGCTGTTGTGAAGTTATTAATGGCTGCCTCATTGTGAAGTCTGAAGGTGACTTTAGTAGTGTCTTGGGGTAATTTACCAAGAGTTGTTATGAGGAAAGTAGGGTAGTGGTCTGTGGTATTATCTGTAATTATGCCTGATTTTAAAGGGGATATGGTGTTGGTCCAGATGTGGTCAAGTAGGGAAACACTAGTCTCTGTAACTCTTGTAGGTTTTGTTACTGTTGGTAGCAACATACAGTTACTCATTGTGTTTGTGAATTCAGTAACGTGTGGGTCCTGGTCTTGCAGGAGATTTATATTGAAGTCACCTGAGAGTAGTAAGTGATCTTTGTTCATGCGTGCATCAGTTATCATACTTCCTAGGTTTTGACTAAATTGGCTAATGTTTGACTGTGGAACTCTGTAGATGTTTATCAATGTGAGAGGTTTTTGTAGGTATTTGGATTTGAATTTGGCTATTATATATTCCCCATGTTCATCTCTTGTGCAAGTATTAGTGATACATTCTAGTTGGTCTGAGTAGTATATGGCTGTGCCACCCCCTTGTTGGTCTGGCCTACAGTTGTGTATGGCTGTGTAACCAGGAATGGTATAGACATCTGTAGTATCAGGCTTTAGCCAGGTTTCAGTTAGTGTAATGATGGACATATTGGCATGTAAGGAATTTAGTAATGCTATGAGGTCATCGTAATGCTTGCTTAAAGATCTGATATTGTAGTTAAAGATAGTTATGTTGTTGTTGGCACTGAGAAGTGCCTTTGATTGTTCTGCAGTGTAGTAATTACAGTAACTGTTTGATTCATTTAAGTCATTAAATAAGAGGTTGGTATCTGGATCAATGCTTGTAATCATAAGATTTGTAGTGAATCTATAGTTAGAATTAAGTATAAAACAAAGTAAATAGTCTTAAGCTAAAAAATAGCACCTGAATTATTTAACAAATGTAAAATAATGGGCTAAGGTATTTTTTTTTTTTTTTTTTTTTTTTTTTTAAGCTAAAATAAAGGAGACAATATAAAAGGGACTAGTACAAATAAAGTGATGATCAAATAATGGAGCTTGGGAATATGATAGTAGGTAGTACTATAAAATAAATGGTAAACAAAAAAATGGTAAACAAAAAAAATGGTAAACAACTCTTAACCTAGATGAACTAGGATGAATAATGGTGGTTACCCACTCACTGGATTATAGTTTATCTGTTGAAGAAAATATTACTTGCTCTCTTTCAAGGTTCTAGAAGTTAGACTAAAGAAATATACCTAGGTACACCACTGGTAGGAGTTCTGTAGCCCATGTTGTTTCTAGTTTCTTCGTAAATGTTCCACCTACCTTACCCAAGCATATAGATATATCCGTCTCTATAGCGGAAGCTGTTAAATGTGCATGAAAAACCTGAACAAGTTTAAAAGAGCCCTCAAAAAACGAAAGAGGGAAAAGAGAAGAGTTGAACTGCAATGTCGTCTCTTGAAAGGGAAGAAGAAACACCTTTACTTCTTTCCTTCTGCCTCCACTTTATTCGAACTCTTTTTCTCCCAGTTCCTCTTCCCTCCATCGTCTAATACATTTTCCTTCCAGGCGTCCCCTCCTCGTCTTGCTAACAGGATGGTGTAGATTTTCGATAAGGCAGCAGCGCATGTTTACATTGTTAAACTTAAGGTTATCGACTCATGTGTGAACCCCCTCAGATACTGCCAGGATGTTGCTCAGGGTATAGCGGAGACTTTTTTATGGTATCATGGTAACACGTTGGTGGATAGTATCATGGAAACGTTGGATGTCATCAATTATTTTAATATCGTGAATGATTATTTTTTTTTTGATGGTATGAGTGAAATATACACTGATTATTACTCTTTTGTGAATATACTTTACTGGATGGTATGAAGAGATCATACTTCGAATATGAGTATGATAGGAATATTAGTTTAACGTGACTATTATGTGGTTATATTTTAGTAGAGATTATTGTTCCGATATATCTTGATGGTAAGTTCAGGGATATAGGATGTGTTTCTTCTTTCTTTAAAGGGATTTAATTTGAAAGAAATGTGTAAACTCATTTAGCGTGATTCATTCATTTTGGCTTGTTCAAATTTATTCATTCTGGCTTGTTCAAATTTATTCATTCTGGCTTGTTCAAATTTATTCATTCTGGCTTGTTCAAATTTATTCATTCTGGCTTGTTCAAATTTATTCATTCTGGCTTGTTCAAATTTATTCATTCTGGCTTGTTCAAATTTATTCATTCTGGCTTGTTCAAATTTATTCATTCTGGCTTGTTCAAATTTATTCATTTTGGCTTGTTCAAATTTATTCATTCTGGCTTGTTCAAATTTATTCATTCTGGCTTGTTCAAATTTATTCATTCTGGCTTGTTCAAATTTATTCATTCTGGCTTGTTCAAATTTATTCATTCTGGCTTGTTCAAATTTATTCATTCTGGCTTGTTCAAATTTATTCATTCTGGCTTGTTCAAATTTATTCATTCTGGCTTGTTCAAATTTATTCATTCTGGCTTGTTCAAATTTATTCATTCTGGCTTGTTCAAATTTATTCATTCTGGCTTGTTCAAATTTATTCATTCTGGCTTGTTCAAATTTATTCATTCTGGCTTGTTCAAATTTATTCATTCTGGCTTGTTCAAATTTATTCATTCTGGCTTGTTCAAATTTATTCATTCTGGCTTGTTCAAATTTATTCATTCTGGCTTGTTCAAATTTATTCATTCTGGCTTGTTCAAATTTATTCATTCTGGCTTGTTCAAATTTATTCATTCTGGCTTGTTCAAATTTATTCATTCTGGCTTGTTCAAATTTATTCATTCTGGCTTGTTCAAATTTATTCATTCTGGCTTGTTCAAATTTATTCATTCTGGCTTGTTCAAATTTATTCATTCTGGCTTGTTCAAATTCATTCATTCTGGCTTGTTCAAATTCATTCATTCTGGCTTGTTCAAATTCATTCATTCTGGCTTGTTCAAATTTATTCATTCTGGCTTGTTCAAATTCAGAATGAAAATACTTCAAAGCATGTTTCTCGTTTTTGTTATAATTCCACACTATATTTACTTTGTTATTCTCAAAGAATGATTTTTTTTCATTAAATAAACGACATTTGAGTCAGTTATCTGTGAAATTCAGAATCTTGGGTTATTATAATTATAATCATGGGGAGCGCCAAACCCGTAGGATTATACAGTTCATGTGGGGGGAGGGGAGAGATGGAAGGTATTCAGGTTCAATTCAGGGAACTGGAGCACAGATCCAATTCCTTAAATCAAGAGCCCCTCACCAGCGTCAAGGAACCTCCCTTGAGGGGCAGAAACTTGGAACTAGTTGAGTTAGAAATATTATTTTAAAGAGAAAAGATTAATAAAATGTTACTTTCATTGGTTTCGCCTGACTCATCCAGGGATCAACGGATTTATCCAGAATATATAAAGCTGAACTTGAGAAATTCAAGACACTTAAAGGGGAATATTCCAATTTTGTATATATTATCTCTATGTAGCATACGTAGTCATTTTTAAGATATATATAGTCAGTGGCATTGCTAGAGGGAGAGCCAGGGCAGCGACCGCTACCGCCTCACCCTCGATTATAATAATAATAATAATAATAATAATAATAATAATAATAATAATAATAATAATAATTATAATATCTTTATTTCAACAAGTACATGTACAAGGTATACAGACCACAGCTGACATCAATAACATACTACTGTATAGAAAGCCGCTTGTTACGCTCTCACAGCATTTCAGGCATTATTATTATTATTACAATAAAAAAGAAGCGCTAAGCCACAAGGGCTATACAGCAGCATTTCGGGCAAATTAGGTCAGCTCTGTCCCAGGATGCGACCCATATCACTCGACTAACACCCAGGTACCCATTATACTGACGGAAACATAAACAATTGGTGTAAAGAAAAACACTCAGTGTTTCTACCCTCACCATGTGTGGAAAATTTTGAAGTTTCCCAAATTCAGCATGTGTAAATTTGATAATAGTGAATTACAATGATGCTAATTTGACCCTTCGAGAAATTTTGTGTGAAGGAGGATGTGCAGCGGCCGCAGAGTGATACATTATTATTCAATTCAATTCAAAGTTTATTCTCTATAAGGATTACAATGCTGAGTTTACAGAATTTGGTTATTGTGTGGTTTACATGTAGTAAAATAATGATTACAGAGTGTACCACTAGAACACCTAGTATGGCTAGGCATTACAGAGTGTACCACTAGAACACCTAGCATGGCTAGGCATTACAGAGTGTATCACTAGAACACCTAGCATGGCTAGGCATTACAGAGTGTATCACTAGAACACCTAGCATGGCTAGGCATTACAGAGTGTACCACTAGAACACCTAGCATGGCTAGGCATTTCGGACAGACTTAGTTTAAATCTTAATTTTAAAATATTACAAATTATGAGGTAAGTTGGTATTATGGCTAAGTGACTAAATACTAGTTTGTGAGTTTAGCAATGTGAATGCTTTTGTTTTGGCACAGTACATAGTTTCAGTATTGGAGTATCACAGGATTCATTATTTTAAGATTGAGATTAATATTTCTGTTTATGGTCAAATGGGTGAGTGAAAGTGTGAACCACCAGCTGGTATTCATGTAGTTAGTTGACGGGGTGTATCAGGGAGATAAGATGTTTTCTAATGGTAGTTTTGAAGGTGATGAATGTGTCTGCAGTTCTAGAGTTCTCAGGTAGGGTGTTCCAGATTTTAGGGCCTTTGACATACATTGAATTTTTGTAAAGGTTTAGTTGGACATGGGGAATGTCGTAGAGATGTTCGTGTCTGGTGTTATGCCTGTGGGTTCTGTCACAACTATCAAGAAAGCGTTATAGGTCAAGGTTGATATTGGAGTTTAAGGTCCTGTAGATGTAGATTGCACAGTAGTAAGTGTGGATGTACTGAACAGGGAGTAAGTTTAGATCTATGAAGAGTGGGGAGGTGTGTTGCCAGGGATGGGAGTTGGTGATTATTCTTACTGCAGCTTTTTGTTGGGTTATTATTGGCTGTAGGTGTGTTGCTGCAGTTGATCCCCAAGCACAAATAGCATAGGTGAGGTATGGATAAATAAGTGAGTGGTATAGTGTGAGAAGGGCATTTTGCGGCACGTAGTATCGTATCTTGGAGAGGATCCCAACCGTTTTGGATACTTTTTTGGTTATGTGTTGGATATGGGTGCTGAAATTCAGGTTGTTGTCAAGGAATAGGCCTAGGAATTTGCCCTCATTATGTCTGGTAATTAGAGTGTTGTTGATCTTAATGTTAATTTGTGCATCTCCTGCTCTGCTACCAAACATAATATAGTAGGTTTTGTCAGTGTTAAGCATAAGTTTATTGGCTGTCATCCAAGTCGATATTTTGATCAGCTCCTAATTAACAATGGTGTTGAGGGTTGCAAGATTAGGGTGAGAGATGACATAAGTCGTGTTGTCAGCAAAGAGAATGGGTTTCAGGTGTTGGGATACGTTTGGAAGATCATTGATGTATATGAGGAAGAGCAGGGGACAAAGGACACTTTCATGCGGAACTCCAGTATCAAGTGGCCGTGTTGTTGATGCTGTGTCTTTAATGGTGACATACTGATACCTATTAGTAAGGTAAGATTTGAAATAAGCAAGTGCATGGCCTCTTATACCGTAAAGGGGGAAGCGCTAAACCTGGAGGATTATACAGCGCCTGGGGGGGGGATGTGGAAGGCATTCAGGCTTAATTCGGGGAACTGGAGCACAGATCCAATTCCCTAAGTCAAGAGCCCCTCACCAGCGGAGTGATACAAGGGGACGCCATTTGTAATTTGCAAGCACCGGGTGTTGTGAAAAATTCAGTTAATAATCTGGCATCATTGAGGCCAAATTGGGGTGTTTCAGCCCGAAATTGTAATGGGAGCCCATATTAATGTCCCCTGTTGAAGAATTATGTATGGATGATAGAAGATTATTGCTCCATTTAGATTTCTTACTAGCTAGTGTAGGATTCTATTGGTTAGACAGGCGTTGTGATGTGATCCATCTGCAATTCGACACCCTTATCCAACACACACAAAAAGTTTCTAAAACAGTTTTCATCCTCCCAAAGATACGTTACTATGTACCACAAACAACACTACTTATGCTATATTATTCACTGATCTACCCCTACCTCACCTATGCTATTTATGCCTGAGGTTCCACAACAAAAACCACGTAAAATCAATAATACAAAAAAAAGTCGCATGGCGAAAGGATCACACAGTCCACTGCTAGACACCTCCCCCCGCCCCCCCCCCCATCGCCAAAGACCTAAATCTACTATACAAAACATTCACTCATACTACTGTGCAACCTACATTTACAGAACAATCTATTCTAATATAAATCCCATCCTGAAACACTTTTCTGACAGTTGCAATTAGGACTCAAACACAACACTATGCACAAAAGCCTCTATGACATCAAAGGGCCCAAAATCTGGAAAACTCTGTCATAAATCTCCAGAACCACTGGTTTAACTACCATTTTTTAAACTACAGTTAAAAAAAACATCTTATCTCCTTTACCTATCGCAGCCCATCATAAGTACATATGTTAAAACTATAATGCATTTGCTCAAAATCATGAACACAGGTAAAACTTTCTCATCAATATATACTTACTCTCAATACCTGTATTCATCTCAAATGTTAATCACTCTAATGTGTCGCCTAAGGTTAATAATCAAAATTGTACATCTCCTCTACAAGACTTATTAAAGCATTACCTAATAGAATATTCGATTCTCTTGTATTCATTGTAACTCATCAAATCACCATATGTACTGATATAGCCTTATTAATCTTAAGTTAACTTTAAGTTTGCCTGAAATGCTCTACATATAAAGGGGCTTTTAGCATGTACACCCAACTATTATATTTCTTTGTACAAACATGAATCATGCCAAAATAAATATTATTGTTACAATAATTAAATGGTAAGTGATACAAAGAGTGTACAAAGAACTTTCACGGCACACATAAGTGCGATAAGGCACCAAAACTACTGGGAATGGTTGAAGCTTCTTGATCTGTATTCCCTGGAATGCAGGCGAGAGAGAGATACGTGATAATATACACTTGGAAGGTCCTGGAGAGATTGGTACCAACCTGCACAAGAAAATCACTCCATATGAAAGCAAAAGACTCGGCAGGAGATGCAACAATGCCCCGATGAGAAGCAGGGGCACCACGAGTACACTGAGAGACAACACAATAAGTGTCCGAGGCCCAAGACTGTTCAATTGCCTCCCAGTATACATATGGGGGATTACCAATAGACCCCAGGCTGTCTTCAAGAAGGCACTGGACAGGCACCTAAGGTCAGTACCTGACCAACAGGGCTGCGGTTCATACGTCAGCTTGTGTGGCCAGCAGTAACAGCCTGGTTGATCACACCCTGATCCACCATGAGACCTGGTCGCAGACCGGGCCGCGGGGGCATTGACCCCCAAAACCCTCTCCAGGTAAACTCCTGGTAATATGATTTATTTCTAATAACACCATTATAATTTATGTACAATAATTATATTCTGTGTACCCAGCAAGCCAAACAATATACAGTCCACATTATTTTACAATTTACCATTATTGGTAATAATGTTTCTTATTATAATTATTAATTCAATATCAGGTCTAGCTATTTGTGAGAGTGATGTAATGGGCCTCGAGGGAGTGACAGTTCTGAAGCCTTCTGTGACTAAGTCCCACGTACCTCGCCCAAATTGCCTGCACATAATAATTTAGGGTGGAACCTTGGTTATCGGCCATTCCACTTATTGGCTAACTTGGATATAAGAACATAAGAAAGGAGGAACACTGCAGGAGGCCTGTTGGCCCATACTAGGCAGGTCCTTTACAATTCATCCCACTAACAAAACATTTGCCCAACCCAATTTTCAACGCTACCCAAGAAATAAGCTCTGATGTGCAAGTCCCACTGAAATCCAACCCCTCCCACTCATGTACTTATCCAACCTAAATTTGAAACTACCCAGCTAGGTAGACTGTTCCATTCATCAACTACCCTATTTCCAAACCAATACTTTCCTACAACCTTTCTAAATCTAAACTTATCTAATTTAAATCCATTACTGCGGGTTCTCTCTTGGAGAGATATCCTCAAGACTTTATTTATATTCCCTTTATTAATACCCATCTTCCACTTACACACCTCGATCAGGTCTCCCCTCATTCTTCGTCTAACAAGTGAATGTAATTTAAGAGTCTTCAATCTTTCTTCATAAGGAAGATTTCTAATGCTATGAATTAATTTAGTCATTCTACGCTTAATGTTTTCTAACGAATTTATGACCATTCTGTAATATGGAGACCAGAATTGAGATGCATAATCTAGGTGAGGCCATACTAATGATGTATAAGGAGCTGCAGTATGACCTCTGGACTTCTGTTGCTTACACTTCTTGATATAAATCCCAATAATCTATTTGCCTTATTACGTACGCTTAGGCATTGCTGTCTTGGTTTAAGGTTGCTGCTCACCATAACCCCTAAGTCCTTTTCACAATCTGTATGGCTAAGTTCTACATCATTTAACTTGCAAATAAATGGTATAAAATACCGACACAATGGAAACAAACACACATGCAGTTTAATGTGATCATATTAAACTGCATATGTGTTTATGTTTCCATCATTTAACTTATAAGTGCTAGGGTTATGGACACTCCCAAGCTTCAGAACCTTGCATTTATCTACATTGAACTGCATCTGCCACTTTTCTGACCAAGAATAGAGTTTGTCTAAATCCTTCTGAAGTTCCCTAACATCTACGTTTGAATCAATTATCCTACCTATCTTTGTGTCATCGGCGAATTTGCTCATATCACTAGAAATACCCCCATCAAGGTCATTGATATATATTATAAACAACAACGGGCCTCTATAACTGTACTCGGGAGTTTGTTCCACTCATCCACGTGTACTTAGCTCACAGTGGTGACGTGTACTTAGCTCAGTGGTGACGTGTACTTAGCTCTGTGAAGACCTATTTGTGTGCTCTCTGTGAATCTGTACCAGGATGCCCTCTCTTGAGCAACTTTACCAGCAGCTGAGAGAAGAGCTCAGAGTTGCTAAGATTGAGATACGGCAATTAACGGAGGAGAACAAGAGGATTCGTAGTAATCCTTCTGTTGTGAGTCCTCAGGTTAAGAGGGGAGCTTGGTCAGTGGCCGGGCAACATGGAACCAAGCTGAAGATCAAGAAAACGGTTGGAGAGACAGAAACAACGAGAAACCAGAAGACTACAGTGGAAACTTCCAACTCATTCTCGGTGCTACCTGACGAATGTGAGTGTTCTACTGGGAATGCCACAACAAGCACCAAAGAAGCATTGGCAGACGTGAGTAAGACATCCCTAGAAACCCCAACGAAGACCATCGAGAACGTCTTGACGAATTCTACAAGTGGTGTAATGCTACCTGGCGAATGTGAGTCGACTACTCGGAGCATCACGACGGACGACGCCAAGGAAGGTAAAAACGTTGTTGTTGGGGATAGCCAGATTAGGTACATGGATAGGGCATTCTGCTTGAAGGATAGGAGTAGGAGGCAGAGAGTGTGTTTTCCTGGGGCTGGGATGAAGGATATTGTTAGCCGTCTGGATGACATCATGAGAGGTAATGGGAGCAATCCTATTATCTGTCTCAGTGCTGGAGGCAACGATGTTGGCAGACGAAGGAGTGAGGACCTGATTAGCAGGTATAGGTCAGCAATAGAGATAATTAGGAGGAAGGGTGGGAAACCTGTCATATGTGGCATTTTGCCAAGGAGAGGAGTTGGAAATGAATGGTTGTCCAGAGCAATTGGTGTCAATTGCTGGCTAGACAAATACTGTAAGGAAAATGCGGTAACATTCATTGACAACTGGGACCTCTTCTATGGCAGAAATGACATGTATGCCAGGGATGGGGTTCACTTATCTAGGTGTGGGGTGGGAGCACTGGCCAACGCAGTGGAGGGAGCTGTTAGGTCTTTAAACTAGGAATAGTTAGTGGTATGGGTTTTGGCGGGAAAACTGTGAAGTCGCAGGGTAGTAACATGAGTACTAGGAGAACTAGTAATAGGCAAAATGAGATGGATATTGGAAAGCCAGTGGCACTAATTGACAAGGACAGTAATAGGTTTAGTGGAATAATAGAAAGGAGCAGGAAGGGTAAAGCGAGAGGAGGGTCATTAAAAATTTATTACACAAATAGTCGCAGTGCTAGGAATAAGATGGACGAGTTGAGACTAGTTGCTAGTGCAGGTAACATAGATGTATTTGCCATTACTGAGACGTGGTTTAATTCAAAAAGTCGGGACATGCCTGCAGAATGTCACATTCAGGGTTTTAAATTGTTGCAAGTAGACAGAAGTATCGGGAAGGGGGGTGGGGTGGCATTGTATGTCCGAGATCGCATGAACTGTTGCATAAAAACGGGTATTAAGTCTGAAGTAACACATACAGAGTCTGTTTGGATAGAATTTTCAGAGGGGCATGAAAAATTAATTTTAGGTGTGATATACCGTCCCCCAAATTTAGATAGGGACCAAGGGAGACTACTATGGGAGGAAATTGTTAGGGCCACAAGGCACGATAATGTAGTAATTCTAGGAGACGTTAACTTTAGTCATATTGATTGGAATTTCTTGACTGGGAATTTAGAATCATACGATTTCTTAGAAGTAGTTCAGGATTGTTTTTTGAAGCAGTTTGTGACAGAACCTACAAGGGGAAATAACCTGCTTGACTTAGTTCTGGCAAACAATGAATCCCTTGTTAATAATTTAGAAGTTTCAGAGGAACTGGGTGCTAGCGACCACAAATCAATTACATTTAGAATTGAATGGAAGTATGATAGTAGGGATAACTCAGTAACAGTCCCAGATTTTCGCTTAGCAGATTACGATGGGCTTAGAGAACACTTATCATCTGTTGACTGGGGTAACGAAGAGAGCTATCAATATGACAGTTTTCTGAACACAATACATGCTGCTCAAAGAACGTTTATCCCTTATAAGGAAATTAGATCAAATAGAAATGACCCAAAATGGATGAATAATAGGCTCAAATATCTACTAGGGCATAAGAAAGGAATTTATAGGCGTATCAAAAGAGGCGAGGGTCATCTTATGAATCAGTATATTGACATTAAGAGGGACATGCATATATATATATACATACATCTAGGTTTTTCTCCTTTTTCTAAATAGCTCTTGTTCTTTTTTATTTCTTCTATTGTCCATGGGGAAGTGGAAAAGAATCTTTCCTCCGTAAGCCATGCGTGTCGTATGAGGCGACTAAAATGCCGGGAGCAATGGGCTAGTAACCCCTTCTCCTGTATACAATTACTAAAAAAGAGAAGAAGAAAAACTTTATAAAACTGGGTTGCTTAAATGTGCGTGGATGTAGTGCGGATGACAAGAAACAGATGATTGCTGATGTTATGAATGAAAAGAAGTTGGATGTCCTGGCCCTAAGCGAAACAAAGCTGAAGGGGGTAGGAGAGTTTCAGTGCGGGGAAATAAATGGGATTAAATCTGGAGTATCTGAGAGAGTTAGAGCAAAGGAAGGGGTAGCAGTAATGTTAAATGATCAGTTATGGAAGGAGAAAAGAGAATATGAATGTGTAAATTCAAGAATTATGTGGATTAAAGTAAAGGTTGGATGCGAGAAGTGGGTCATAATAAGCGTGTATGCACCTGGAGAAGAGAGGAATGCAGAGGAGAGAGAGAGATTTTGGGAGATGTTAAGTGAATGTATAGGAGCCTTTGAACCAAGTGAGAGAGTAATTGTGGTAGGGGACTTGAATGCTAAAGTAGGAGAAACTTTTAGAGAGGGTGTGGTAGGTAAGTTTGGGGTGCCAGGTGTAAATGATAATGGGAGCCCTTTGATTGAACTTTGTATAGAAAGGGGTTTAGTTATAGGTAATACATATTTTAAGAAAAAGAGGATAAATAAGTATACACGATATGATGTAGGGCGAAATGACAGTAGTTTGTTGGATTATGTATTGGTAGATAAAAGACTGTTGAGTAGACTTCAGGATGTACATGTTTATAGAGGGGCCACAGATATATCAGATCACTTTCTAGTTGTAGCTACACTGAGAGTAAAAGGTAGATGGGATACAAGGAGAATAGAAGCATCAGGGAAGAGAGAGGTGAAGGTTTATAAACTAAAAGAGGAGGCAGTTAGGGTAAGATATAAACAGCTATTGGAGGATAGATGGGCTAATGAGAGCATAGGCAATGGGGTCGAAGAGGTATGGGGTAGGTTTAAAAATGTAGTGTTAGAGTGTTCAGCAGAAGTTTGTGGTTACAGGAAAGTGGGTGCAGGAGGGAAGAGGAGCGATTGGTGGAATGATGATGTAAAGAGAGTAGTAAGGGAGAAAAAGTTAGCATATGAGAAGTTTTTACAAAGTAGAAGTGATGCAAGGAGGGAAGAGTATATGGAGAAAAAGAGAGAAGTTAAGAGAGTGGTGAAGCAATGTAAAAAGAGAGCAAATGAGAGAGTGGGTGAGATGTTATCAACAAATTTTGTTGAAAATAAGAAAAAGTTTTGGAGTGAGATTAACAAGTTAAGAAAGCCTAGAGAACAAATGGATTTGTCAGTTAAAAATAGGAGAGGAGAGTTATTAAATGGAGAGTTAGAGGTATTGGGAAGATGGAAGGAATATTTCGAGGAATTGTTAAATGTTGATGAAGATAGGGAAGCTGTGATTTCGTGTATAGGGCAAGGAGGAATAACATCTTGTAGGAGTGAGGAAGAGCCAGTTGTGAGTGTGGGGGAAGTTCGTGAGGCAGTAGGTAAAATGAAAGGGGGTAAGGCAGCCGGGATTGATGGGATAAAGATAAAAATGTTAAAAGCAGGTGGGGATATAGTTTTGGAGTGGTTGGTGCAATTATTTAATAAATGTATGGAAGAGGGTAAGATACCTAGGGATTGGCAGAGAGCATGCATAGTTCCTTTGTATAAAGGCAAAGGGGACAAAAGAGAGTGCAAAAATTATAGGGGGATAAGTTTGTTGAGTGTACCTGGTAAAGTGTATGGTAGAGTTATTATTGAAAGAATTAAGAGTAAGACGGAGAATAGGATAGCAGATGAACAAGGAGGCTTTAGGAAAGGTAGGGGGTGTGTGGACCAGGTGTTTACAGTGAAACATATAAGTGAACAGTATTTAGATAAGGCTAAAGAGGTCTTTGTGGCATTTATGGATTTGGAAAAGGCGTATGACAGGGTGGATAGGGGGGCAATGTGGCAGATGTTGCAAGTGTATGGTGTAGGAGGTAGGTTACTGAAAGCAGTGAAGAGTTTTTACGAGGATAGTGAGGCTCAAGTTAGAGTATGTAGGAAAGAGGGAAATTTTTTCCCAGTAAAAGTAGGCCTTAGACAAGGATGTGTGATGTCACCGTGGTTGTTTAATATATTTATAGATGGGGTTGTAAGAGAAGTAAATGCGAGGGTCTTGGCAAGAGGCGTGGAGTTAAAAGATAAAAAATCACACACAAAGTGGGAGTTGTCACAGCTGCTCTTTGCTGATGACACTGTGCTCTTGGGAGATTCTGAAGAGAAGTTGCAGAGATTGGTGGATGAATTTGGTAGGGTGTGCAAAAGAAGAAAATTAAAGGTGAATACAGGAAAGAGTAAGGTTATGAGGATAACAAAAAGATTAGGTGATGAAAGATTGAATATCAGATTGGAGGGAGAGAGTATGGAGGAGGTGAACGTATTCAGATATTTGGGAGTGGACGTGTCAGCGGATGGGTCTATGAAAGATGAGGTGAATCATAGAATTGATGAGGGAAAAAGAGTGAGTGGTGCACTTAGGAGTCTGTGGAGACAAAGAACTTTGTCCTTGGAGGCAAAGAGGGGAATGTATGAGAGTATAGTTTTACCAACGCTCTTATATGGGTGTGAAGCGTGGGTGATGAATGTTGCAGCGAGGAGAAGGCTGGAGGCAGTGGAGATGTCATGTCTGAGGGCAATGTGTGGTGTGAATATAATGCAGAGAATTCGTAGTTTGGAAGTTAGGAGGAGGTGCGGGATTACCAAAACTGTTGTCCAGAGGGCTGAGGAAGGGTTGTTGAGGTGGTTCGGACATGTAGAGAGAATGGAGCAAAACAGAATGACTTCAAGAGTGTATCAGTCTGTAGTGGAAGGAAGGCGGGGTAGGGGTCGGCCTAGGAAGGGTTGGAGGGAGGGGGTAAAGGAGGTTTTGTGTGCGAGGGGCTTGGACTTCCAGCAGGCATGCGTGAGCGTGTTTGATAGGAGTGAATGGAGACAAATGGTTTTTAATACTTGACGTGCTGTTAGAGTGTGAGCAAAGTAACATTTATGAAGGGATTCAGGGAAACCGGCAGGCCGGACTTGAGTCCTGGAGATGGGAAGTACAGTGCCTGCACTCTGAAGGAGGGGTGTTAATGTTGCAGTTTAAAAACTGTAGTGTAAAGCACCCTTCTGGCAAGACAGTGATGGAGTGAATGATGGTGAAAGTTTTTCTTTTTCGGGCCACCCTGCCTTGGTGGGAATCGGCCGGTGTGATAATAAAAATAAATAAAATAATAAGAAAAGCTAAAAGGGACTATGAAATTAAGGTTGCTAGGGATTCTAAAACTAACCCAAAAAGTTTTTTCCAGGTATATAGAACAAAAGTCAGAGATAAGATAGGTCCCCTTAAAAATAACTATGGGCATCTTACTGACAAGGAGAATGAAATGTGCTCGATTTTAAATAATTATTTTCTCTCGGTTTTTACACAGGAAGACACTAATAATATTCCGGTAATTAATTTTTATAGTGGATCAGAAGAAGATAAATTATGTAACATCACAGTCACTAGTGAAATGGTTGTGAAGCAGATAGACCGACTGAAGCAAAATAAGTCACCGGGTCCTGATGAGGTTTTTTCAAGGGTTCTTAAGGAATGCAAAATGGAAGTCTGTGAACCATTAACTAATATTTTTAATTTATCTCTTCAAACAGGTGTAGTGTCTGATATGTGGAAGATGGCTAATGTAATTCCTATTTTTAAAACAGGGGACAAGTCGTTACCGTCAAATTACCGCCCAATAAGCCTGACCTCAATTGTAGGCAAGTTGCTAGAGTCAATTATAGCTGAGATTATAAGAAGCCATCTCGATAAGCATAGCTTGATTAATGATACTCAGCATGGATTCACAAGAGGCCGGTCTGGAGTTTACCTGGAGAGAGTTCCGGGGGTCAAGGCCCCCGCGGCCTGGTCTGAGACCAGGCCTCCTTGTGGATCAGAGCCTGATCAACCAGGCTGTTGCTGCTGGCTGCACGCAAACCAACATACGAGCCACAGCCCGGCTGATCAGGAACTGACTTTAGGTGCTTGTCCAGTGCCAGCTTGAAGACTGCCAGGGGTCTGTTGGTAATCCCCCTTATGTGTGCTGGGAGGCAGTTGAACAGTCTCGGGCCCCTGACACTTATTGTATGGTCTCTTAACGTGCTAGTGACACCCCTGCTTTTCATTGGGGGGATGGTGCATCGTCTGCCAAGTCTTTTGCTTTCGTAGTGGGTGATTTTCGTGTGCAAGTTCGGTACTAGTCCCTCTAGGATTTTCCAGGTGTATATAATCATGTATCTCTCCCTCCTGCGTTCCAGGGAATACAGGTTTAGGAACCTCAAGCGCTCCCAATAATTGAGGTGTTTTATCTCCGTTATGCGCGCCGTGAAAGTTCTCTGTACATTTTCTAGGTCGGCAATTTCACCTGCCTTGAAAGGTGCTGTTAGTGTACAGCAATATTCCAGCCTAGATAGAACAAGTGACCTGAAGAGTGTCATCATGGGCTTGGCCTCCCTAGTTTTGAAGGTTCTCATTATCCATCCTGTCATTTTTCTAGCAGATGCGATTGATACAATGTTATGGTCCTTGAAGGTGAGATCCTCCGACATGATCACTCCCAGGTCTTTGACGTTGGTGTTTCGCTCTATTTTGTGGCCAGAATTTGTTTTGTACTCTGATGAAGATTTAATTTCCTCGTGTTTACCATATCTGAGTAATTGAAATTTCTCATCGTTGAACTTCATATTGTTTTCTGCAGCCCACTGAAAGATTTGGTTGATGTCTGCCTGGAGCTTTGCAGTGTCTGCAATGGAAGACACTGTCATGCAGATTCGGGTGTCATCTGCAAAGGAAGACACGGTGCTGTGGCTGACATCCTTGTCTATGTCGGATATAAGGATGAGGAACAAGATGGGAGCGAGTACTGTGCCTTGTGGAACAGAGCTTTTCACCGTAGCTGCCTCGGACTTTACTCTGTTGACGACTACTCTCTGTGTTCTGTTAGTGAGGAAATTATAGATCCATCGACCGACTTTTCCTGTTATTCCTTTAGCACGCATTTTGTACGCTATTACGCCATGGTCACACTTGTCGAAGGCTTTTGCAAAGTCTGTATATATTACATCTGCATTCTTTTTGTCTTCTAGTGCATTTAGGACCTTGTCGTAGTGGTCCAATAGTTGAGACAGACAGGAGCGACCTGTTCTAAACCCATGTTGCCCTGGGTTGTGTAACTGATGGGTTTCTAGATGCGTGGTGATCTTGCTTCTTAGGACCCTTTCAAAGATTTTTATGATATGGGATGTTAGTGCTATTGGTCTGTAGTTCTTTGCTGTTGCTTTACTGCCCCCTTTGTGGAGTGGGGCTATGTCTGTTGTTTTTAGTAACTGTGGGACGACCCCCGTGTCCATGCTCCCTCTCCATAGGATGGAAAAGGCTCGTGATAGGGGCTTCTTGCAGTTCTTGATGAACACAGAGTTCCATGAGTCTGGCCCTGGGGCAGAGTGCATGGGCATGTCATTTATCGCCTGTTCGAAGTCATTTGGCGTCAGGATAACATCGGATAGGCTTGTGTTAATCAAATTTTGTGGCTCTCTCATAAAAAATTCATTTTGATCTTCGACTCTCAGTCTGGTTAGCGGCTTGCTAAAAACTGAGTCATATTGGGACTTGAGTAGCTCACTCATTTCCTTGTTGTCATCTGTGTAGGACCCATCTTGTTTAAGTAGGGGCCCAATACTGGACGTTGTTCTCGATTAACTTTCTTCAGTAAAGCTTTTGAGGCTGTTGACCACGATAAAGAATTTGATATTGTTTACTTAGATTTTAGTAAGGCATTTGATAGAGTTCCGCACCAAAGACTGTTGAAGAAAGTAGCAGCTCATGGCATTGGGGGAAGGGTGCTCTCGTGGATCGAGTCATGGCTCACAGACAGGAAGCAGAGTGTGTCCATAAATGGGGTTAAATCCGAGTGGGGATCAGTAACAAGTGGCGTTCCACAGGGATCAGTCTTGGGCCCGTTGTTGTTTATAATATATATCAATGATCTTGATGAAGGAATTGCTAGTGATATGAGCAAATTCGCCGATGACACGAAGATAGGTAGGATAATTGATTCAAACGTAGTTGTTAGGGAACTTCAGGAGGATTTAGACAAACTCTACTCTTGGTCAGAAAAGTGGCAGATGCAGTTCAATGTAGATAAATGCAAGGTTCTGAAGCTCGGGAGTGTCCATAACCCTAGCACTTATAAGTTAAATAATGTAGAACTTAGCCATACAGATTGTGAAAAGGACTTGGGGGTTATGGTAAGCAGCAACCTTAAACCAAGACAGCAATGCCTAAGCGTACGTAATAAGGCAAATAGATTACTAGGATTTATATCAAGAAGTGTAAGCAACAGAAGTCCAGAGGTCATACTGCAGCTTTATACATCATTAGTAAGGCCTCACCTAGATTATGCAGCTCAATTCTGGTCTCCATATTACAGAATGGACATAAATTCGTTTACCTGGAGAGAGTTGCCTGGAGAGAGTTTCGGGGGTCAACGCCCCCGCGGCCCGGTCTGTGACCAGGAAACAGAAAACATTCAGCGTAGGATGACTAAATTAATACATAGCATTAGAAATCTTCCTTATGAAGAAAGATTGAAGACTCTTAAGTTACATTCACTTGTTAGACGAAGAATGAGGGGGGACCTGATCGAAGTGTATAAGTGGAAGATAGGTATTAATAAAGGGGATATTAACAAGGTCTTGAGGATATCTCTCCAAGAGAGAACCCGCAGTAATGGATTTAAATTAGATAAGTTTAGATTTAGAAAGGACATAGGAAAGTATTGGTTTGGAAATAGGGTAGTTGATGAGTGGAACAGTCTACCTAGTTGGGTTATTGAGGCTAGGACTTTGGGTAGTTTCAAATTTAGGTTGGATAAGTACATGAGTGGGAGGGGTTGGATTTGAGTGGGACTTGCACATCGGAGCTTGTTTCTTGGGGGCATTGAAAATTGGGTTGGGCAAATGTTTTGTTAGTGGGATGAATTGTAAAGGACCTGCCTAGTATGGGCCAACAGGCCTGCTGCAGTGTTCCTCCTTTCTTATGTTCTAAAACTGATCCCTGTGGTACGCCACTTGTTACAGATCCCCACTCGGATTTAACCCAATTTAAGCATACTCTCTGCTTCCTATTAAAGAGCCATGACTCGATCCATGACAGCACTTTTCCCCCAATGCCATGAGCTGCCACTTTTTTTAACAGTCTCTGGTGCGGTACTCTATCAAAAGCCTTACTAAAATCTTTGGCTTCCGGTTATCAGTGGTTATTTTGCTTATTGGCAGTATGGGTCTCATCAACCCACCGCCGACAGCTACTCGTGAGTCAATCTGGCTGTGTCTCTGGGTGAGTGAGGAAGCTTCTGCTCATTCATCCAAATATTTTGCTATAATTTATTGCTTTTGGTAGTTATTTATTAAGTTCAACTGAGAAATAAGTAACCATGGCCCCCAAAGTAAGTTCCTTTGGTAAAGAAAGTGGGAAACACGATGGAATTTAAGAAAGAAATTGTAGTAAAGTGCAAGAGTGGTGGTGGTAGAGGGTGGTAGTGGTTCTGATGGTGGCAGAGGGTGGTTGGGATGTTGGTAGAGGGTGGGAGTGATTGTGATGGTGGTAGAGGGTAGAAGTGGTTGTGATGGTGGTAGGGGTGGTTGGGATGGTGGTAGAGGATGGTAGTGATGGTGGTAGATGGTGGTAGTGATGGTGGTAGAGAGTGGTAGTAATGGTGTCAGAGGGTGTTAGTGGTTGTGAGGGTGGAAGTGGTTGTGATGGTGGTAGAGGGTGGTAGCAGTTGTGATGGTGGTAGAGGGTGGTAGTGATTGTGATGGTGGTAGAGGGTGGTAGTAGTTGTGGTGGTTGGGATGGTGGTAGTGATTGTGAAAGAGGGTGGTGGTGATAGTGGTTGAGGGTTGTTGGGATGGTGGTAGAGGGTGGTAGTGATTGTGGTAGAGGGTGGTAGTGGTTGTGATGGTAGAAGGTTATAGTGATTGTGGCAGAGGGTGGTAGTGATGGTGGAAGAGGGTGGTAGTGATAGTGGTAGAGGGTGCTAGTGATGGTAGTAGAGGGTGGTAGTGATAGTGGTAGAGGGTAGTAGTGATGGTGGGAGAGGGTGGTAGTGATAGTGGTAGAGGGTGGTAGTGATAGTGGTAGAGGATGGTAGTGTTTATGATGGTGGTAGAGGGTGGTTGTGATGATGGTAGAGGGTGGTAGTAATTGTGGCACAGAGTGGTAGTGATTGTGGTACAGGGTGGTAGTGATTGTGGTAGTGATTGTGGTAGAGGGTGGTAGTGGTAGTGATGGTGGTAGAGGGTGGTTGTGATGGTGGTAAAGGGTGGTAGTGGTTGTGATGGTGGTAAAGGGTGGTAGTGGTTGTGATGGTGGTAAAGGATGGAAGTGGTTGTGATGGTGGTAGAGGGTGGCAGTGCTGGTAGAGGGTGTTAGGGGTTGTGATGGTGGTAGAGGGTGGTTATGATGATGGCAGAGGGTGGTAGTGATGGTGGTAGAGGGTGGTAGTGGTTGTGACGGTGGTAAAGGGTGGTAGTGGTTGTGATGGTGGTATAGGGTGGTAGTGGTTGTGATGGTGGTAGAGGGTGGTTGTGATGATGGCAGAGGGTGGTAGTGATGGTGGTAGAGGGTGGTAGTGGTTGTGACGGCGGTAAAGGGTGGTTGTGATGGTGGTAGTGGTTGTGATGGTGGTAGAGGGTGGTAGTGGTTGTGATGGTGGTAGAGGGTGGTAGTGGTTGTGATGGTGGTAGAGGGTAGTAGTGATGGTGGTAGAGGGTGGTAGTGATGGTTGTAAAGGGTGGTAGTGATGGTGGCAGAGGGTGGTAGTGGTTGTGACGGTGGTAAAGGGTGGTAGTGGTTGTGATGGTGGTAGAGGGTGGTAGTGGCTGTGGTAGAGGGTGGTAGTGGTAGAGGGTAGTAGTGATGGTGGTAGAGGGTGGTAGTGATGGTGGTAGAGGGTGGTAGTGACGGTGGTAGTGGTTATGATGGTTGTAGAGGGTGGTTATGATGGTGGTAGAGGGTTGTAGTGATGGTGGTAGTGGTTATGGTTGTAGAGGGTGGTTATGATGGTGGTAGAGGGTGGTAGTGATGGTGGTAGAGGGTGGTAGTGCTGGTGGTACAGGGTGGTAGTGATGGTGGTAGAGGGTGCAAGACCTTCATCTGGAACAGCAATAGACCACATCTGAGGAAACTGCATCGAAGGAACTGCAACTGGAAGGATTGCGGAGATCATGAGAGCGTACATAGTAGCGAAGGCAATGGGCATCATGGTGATCGGATAAGGATGGAACGTTCGCTTCTGCATAGAGGCTTTCGACAGGGGAAGAGCGAAAAGCACCAAGGCATAAACGTAATCCTTGGTGATGAATGGGGTTAAGGCTAAAGAGAGTAACAGGAGAGGCCGCTGAATAGATCTGGTCACCATAATCAAGTTTCGATAAAATGAGGGTGGAATGTAGGTGAAGGAGAGTTCGACGATCAGCTCCACATGAAAGGTGAGCAAAGGTTATAAGAAGGTTCAGACGGCTGTGACAAGTTGCCTTCAGAGAGGTAATGTGAGGTTTCCAGGATAACCTACGGTCAAAGAGGAATCCTAGAAACCTGACTGTATCACGTTCAGGGATACGGGAACCATAGAGGCACAAAGGATGATCGGAGATGACAGAGCGTCTAGTGAAAGTAATTTGGTGAGTTTTGGTACTGGAAAATTTAAACCCATGTGTGGTGGCCCAATTGGAAATACGGTCAACCGCATGCTGGAGAGAAACTGTAATGAGGTGACAGTCAGCGCCTGCACAGGCAATTGCTAAGTCATCAACATAGAGTGATGACCAAATATTGGATGTAAGACTAGAGGCCAAATCATTTATAGCAAGGAGAAAAAGTGTTGTGCTCAGAACACATCCCTGGGGGACACCTTCAGCTTGGATAAAGTCTGGGGAGAGTACATATTAAACCAAACACGAAAATATCTCAGTTAAAAAGTTCTTAAGGAAGTATGGTAGATTGCCTCGGAGGCATAAGGAGTGGGCTTGGGCCAAAATATTATACCTCCAAGTTGTGTCATATGCCTTCTCAAGATCAAAAAATATGGCAATAACTGAGTGGTTATTCGCATTACGAACATACGTATCCAAGCGTAGTAAGGGGTCTATGGTAGAAGGGTCCTTACGAAAGCCATATTGATGAGTGGAGAGACTGTTGTGTGTCCCTAAATGCCACACTAAATGTCTATTTACCAGGCGTTCCATCACTTTGCAAACTGCACTGGTAAGAGCAATGGGACGATAGTCAGAGGCTTCATGTCCCGTAGTGCCCGGTTTGCAGAAAGGGAGAACAATGGCAGATTTCCACGGCTGTGGAAGAACTCCTTGTGATCAAATAAGATTAAAAAGGCGTAATAGGACTGCAAGGGCTGACTGATGCAAATGTTGTAGCATACGAATATGAATGTCGTCAGGCCCAGCTGCCAATGATCGGCAAGCTGAGAGTGTTGCCTCCAGTTCCTGAAGTGTAAAAGGCACACTATACTGTTCTCTGAGAGAAGAAAAGTCCGAGCATGCTAACTCTCTGGCAGACTTTGAGGAAAGAAACGAGGGGCATAGATGGAGACCCTGAGAAATACGGACCAGATAATTGCCAATTTCATTGGCAACATCTAGTGGGTTTGCTATATCAACACCAGCAACCCGCAGAACAGGAGCTGGTACAGGAGAATATTTACCACTCAGTTTTCGTACTTTTTTCCAGACTGCACTCATAGAGGAAGCAGAAGTGATGGTGGAGACATAATCTCGCCAGCAAGTGCGTTTAGCATCATGGATAACACGGCGAGCGATCGCACGTTTGTGCTTAAAATCAAGTAGTCTCTCTGGGGTTCTATTGTACTGGTACCTGCCCCACGAAGCGCGTTTCAAACGTATTGCACGAGCACAAGCAGGAGACCACCAAGGCACGCATTTCTGAGAATCCCTGCACGAAGTTTGGGGTATAGAATGTGAAGCTGTGGTTAAAACGGAGGACGAGAAGAGGTGTAAAAGCTCATCAATGGAGGATGAAGAAGGAACCTCACTCAAAACAGTTAGTTGTGAGTAAAGGTTCCAATTTGCCTGATCAAATTGCCAGCGTGGGTTACGAAGAGGTGGTGAACGTGAAGGGGAAGTAAGAATGATTGGGAAATGATCGCTGTCATGTAAATCTGGGAGAACAGACCAGGTGAAGTCTAATGCGGCAGAGGAAGAGCAGACTGAAAGATCGATGCAAGAGAGAGTATGAGTCCGAGGATCAAAATGGGTGTGAGTGCCTGTATTTAAAACATGGAGGGTGGGGGGGTAGCAAGAAAAGCCTCTAACTGAATGCCATGGGAATCACAGTGAGAACCCCCCCAGAGGAAATCATGGGCATTAAAATCACCACGTAACAGAAGTGATGGTGGTAATGACGAAACAAGAAAGGCAATATCTGGGATAGATAATGCCCGAGAAGGAGAGAGATACAAAGAACAGAGTGTATACCACCTATGCAAATGGATACGGGCTGCTGTGTAATGCAGCGAAGTACGAACAAATAGCTGATGGTACGGAATATCAGTGCGTAGAAGAAGGGCACTTTCATTAAAGGTCCCATCAGGAAAAGGATCTGAATACAGTGGACCCTCGACCAACGATGGCATCGATTAATGATAAATCCGACTAGCGATACATTTTAACGCAAAAATTTTGCCTCGACTAGCGCTAAAAAACTCAACCAACACTATTCGTTCTGTCTGAGACGCGTCCACTTCTGGCCAGTGTTTACAAGCCAGCCAGCCACCGCGGTCGCTTCCAAGCATACAATCGGAACATTTCGTATTATCACAGCCTTTTTAGTGATTGTACCTGCAAAATAAGTCACCATGGGCCCCAAGAAAGCTTCTAGTGCCAACCCTACAGCAAAAAGGGTGAGAATTACTATGGATATGAAGAAAGAGATCATTGCTAAGTATGAAAGTGGAGTGCGTGTCTCCGAGCTGGCCAGGTTGTACACAAAACCCCAATCAACCATCGCTACTATTGTGGGCAAGAAAACAGCAATCAAGGAAGCTGTTCTTGCCAAAGGTGCAACTATGTTTTCGAAACTGAGACCGCAAGTGATAGAAGATGTTGAGAGACTGTTATTGGTGTGGATAAACGAAAAACAGATAGCAGGAGATAGCATCTCTCAAGCGATCATATGTGAAAAGGCTAGGAAGTTGCATGACGATTTAAAAAAATGCCAGTAACTAGTGGTGATGTGAGTGAATTTAAGGCCAGCAAAGGTTGGTTTGAGAGATTTAAAGGGAAGGGAAGTAACCCCGGAAAAGGACTTGCCACCTCAAGTCCTAATGGAAGGGGATTCCCCTTCTAAACACTAAGACCATCAACACACTCCCCTCCTCCCATCCTCATCATCACCACCTGATCTTCAATACAGGTAAGTGTCATGTAACTGTGCATGTCTTCTTCAGTTTGTGTGTATTAAAATTAATATTTCATGTGGTAAAAACAGTTTTTTTTTCATACTTTGGAGTGTCCTACACGGATTAATTTGATTTCCATTATTTCTTATGGGGAAAATTAACTTGACTAACGATAATTTTGACTAACGATGAGCTCTCAGGAACGGATTAATAGCATTAGTCGAGGGTCCACTGTACAATAAATTATAGCCTGAGATGGGATAGATAACAGCAGAGTGTAATTTTGGTTCCTGTACGCAAACACCAACAGGGGAAAACTGGGAGAGCAACATCTGAAGCTCACCCTGATTACCCATGAGGCCGCGAATATTCCACTGTAAATAGACCATGATTGGCAACGATAAAGATACTAGAAATCTGCAGGTAAGGGTACCTACGGATTAGAGGGGTTAGAAAAGTCCACATGCGGTGGTAAAAAAAAAACGTTCAAGCAGCGAAGGAACGGTGCGCTGTGAAGAAAGGAGTTGCGCAGATGGAGAAGAGAAAAGAGAAGGAACAGAGGGTGGATCAGTGTCCATTGATGGTTTGGTCTCTGCAATATATTCAGAGATTGCTTCAAATGTTTCGGAGTTCAGAGACGTCGTATGGGAGACAATATTAGAGATGGAAAGAAGAGGAGTTTGAGTAAAGATTGGAACTGTAATGGAATGTACCAAGGTAGGGGGGGCGAAAGGGTGGAGGGAACTGGAGAAGTGTGTGAGGGGACAGAAGAGGCAGAAACCTGGGAGGTGGCAGAAGAGGAAGAAATTTGGGAGGGGACTGGGGAGGAAGGCACAGTATGAGGAGGAGGATGAACCTCCACACTTGTAACAGAGCCAGTAGAAGGGGAAGACCCAGGTACAGAGACTGGGAAGGTAAAATGTGGAGGTGGATGAAGGGAAGGAGGGGTTAAAGTGGATTTTCTGGGCCTCTGAGAAGTAGAGGGACGATTGGGAGGAGGTGTCGTACGAGGTCTTGTCGATATCGGGGTTTGTGAGGAAGAACACGAAGTGAGGACAGACTGAGGTGAACATCAAAATGGTATACAATACCGACAGGTTGGTAGTAAGACACATAGGCAACAGTTAGGCAACTTTATTCTGAAATGTTTCGCCTACACAGTAGGCTTCTTCAGTCGAATACAGAAAGTAGGCAGGAACAGTAGAGATGTGAAGACGATGTAATCAGTCCATCACCTTCAGTACATCGTCTTCACATCTCTACTGTTCCTGCCTACTTTCTGTATTCGACTGAAGAAGCCTACTGTGTAGGCGAAACGTTTCAGAATAAAGTTGCCTAACTGTTGCCTATGTGTCTTACTACCACAGACTGAGGTGTTGAAGCAGGGACGTCTGAGCCCAGGACAGCAAAAGAATTAGATACAGGAGTGACTATGGGACTGGCAACCGCAGAGGAGGCTGCAGAAGATGGGACCCCAGAAGTGGGGGGGGGCATTTTGAAACACAAGAATAAGAAACACGAGGCAGTCTCCCTTGGAGGCGAAGATGAGAAACCGCCATAGCATAAGGGAGACATTCTGCCTCTTTGAGGCAATGAATTTCCCACTCATTTAAGTAGACCTGGCAACGGTGAGAGTACGAAGGGTGAGCCTAATGACAATTAAGGCAAGAGGGAGTTCGACTGCAAGACGTATTAAAATGGTCATCCGCACCACAGACTGGGCATCTGGCTAAAGATCTGCAATATTTTGCTGGATGGCCAAATTGCCAGCAATTCCTACACTGTTGTGGTGTAGGGATCACCTTCCGAGCTTGTATCCCTTCCGAACTTGTAACCGATGTCCTGCTACATAAACAGATGATGGGTGTTCACGGCTGTCAAAAGTTAAACAAGCCACATTGCAAAAGTATCGTCCTTGCCCGCGGGCAGGAAGAATTTAAGTGTCTACCTTGATAATTGGGAGATCTTGGAGTTCCAGCTGTTCGAGAATGTCATTGCCACATGTCTGGAAATTCTGTTGGACTATGGTGTGGGGCAGAATAACAGTACCACTACAAGAATTGAGGGAATGATGTTTTTTGATAGTGATAGGAATAGTATCGATATGTGAAAGAAGAGAAAGATCATGAGCTTGGGTAGAATTCTGGAATGTGATGATGCGCGTACCACTCTTAAGAGCATGAAAGGAAATATCTCTACCAACGTGGCATAGGAGCGCTTTCCCAATACTATGGTCGGAAAGATAGGCAGTAGAAGAAGTTGGTCTTAAAGTAAAGAATTTAGTCCATTATGTGGTCTGAAACTGAGCGTGGAGAAGGAGTGCATGACGTGTTGGTCTTTTCCGAGTAGAATGGGAAGGTAACAAAGTAACATCTTCAGGAGATTGTAGTTGGTGTTTAGAAGTGGGACCAGAGTCGGTCCGATGTGGGACGGGCTGGTGATTCGAAAATTGCCACACCCTAGAGGGAGAGGCCGGAAGCATAGTCAAAGGAGAGCGGAGGTCAGACAAATCGAAGGAGTCAGTCGAAACCCCGGCACCTGAAGCAGACGACGAAACAGCACCAGCAAGTGGTACAGGGACTTTAGGAGTGACCAAAGAGTGGCCAAAAGATGAGACGAGGTCAGAACACGGTGCGGTAACAATAAGGGGCCTGGGGGTAGCGGGGTCATGGATATGGGACTCCATGGTTAGGTTACTTCTTTCTTTTTGTTTTTAAGAAGAAAAAAGAAGAAAATAAAATAAAAAGAAAGAAAAAAAGGGGGGACCGGGGAGGGATAGATAGTTCCTAGGAGAAATGAAAGGGCCAGAAATCTCCCTCCACGCCCAAGAGGACCTCAGCACCCCAAGTAGCGCAGATGCAGCATGGAACCCATGCCATACCCTACCCTTCATGCCAGTAAACCAGCAATCTGGGATAGCAACCTCACATCTGCCGAGCTACCTCGGTGGACGAGAGAGAGGGCGGCTGGATATCCACCACAAAGCATACCTCCTTCGGCCACCACCCCCAGAATCCGAAAGGTGGCTTCCAGAGATACACCTATCGCCCGAAAGACACCCAAAGCCACCCTCTAAGATACCGGAGAGGGATCGGGACATCCCCAGGCGATCCAGATTCCACGGCAAACTACGCCACCGCCAAGAACCTCAACGGAATGGGATGGACCTCGGTACCCCTTCCCCTACCCAGGATCTAGCACGTCTGTGGGAAAAAAACCAAAGGCCAAAAAGAGGAAGGGCAAAAGGGAGGGGTGGGGAGGAGGAGGAGGAAAGGAAAAAAGGGAGGATGGGATAGGGAAGGGGGGATTGGGGGGTAATTAGGTTCAGTCTGAGGAAGGAGACCGACAGGTCTAATTCCTCAGACCAAAAGCCTCTTCACCACACCAAGGAGCCCCCCTTGAAGAGGTTTGCATGCCCAGTGAGGCTGGAATTGTATTTCTTATACATTTGTAATATTAACCCTTTCAGGGTTGGTGCCGTACTAGTACGGCTTGCACGCCAGGGTTGGTGCCATACTAGCTGTTGTATTCTAGTTTTCCTGGTCTCATTTTATAGAATGGAAGACATATTATGGAAATTGATATGATTTTTATTGGTTTCACAATGAAAAGTACCTTGAAATTGAGCTCAAAGTAGCAGAAATGTTCGATTTTTACCAAAGTTCAAAGGTAAACAAATCATGCTACGTGTCCAATACACATCAACTGGTGAGTCTAATATTCTTTCACAAGTGCGCTGATATTATTTATACCATTTCTACACTAATGCAGTATTCTGCATAACATAAATCTTCTATTTTTTGTGAGAATAAAAAATTCAAAGTGGAAAGCAAAAGAAATGCAACAGAGGCCTGGAGATATGAGTAATGAACAGAGGAAATGTTATTTTAGTGCCAGAAATGTCTGTCTTGTTTGTTCTGGACCCTATTTGGAAACTGGCATCTTTTGAAATTTGTGTGAAATTGGCAAAATTGCCAATTTCTGACCACATTATTGGATAATGGAAATCGGTAAATGGGTGATTTCTTGTACTCATTCGATACAAAAAATGGAGTTCTAGCGAAGTAGGTATGATTTTTGTTAACTGGTACATTGGGATTGGCCGAAAATAGGGTTCAAATTGGGCGAAATCACCGATGCATAAACATCGTCGTGACCGCTAACTTCGCAAGTGCATAACTCCATAGTTTTCCATCAAATTTCATACTTTTGGTGTCATTATGATTGGGAAAAGATTCTCTATCATTTCATAAGAATTTTTTTTTTTTCGAAAAATTTTCAACCGTGAGAATGAGTTTAGGAGAGGTCCTGCCGACCCTGAAAGGGTTAATGATTTTGTGTGATTATTAAATACGTAAATTAATTGCTATGCCCAGTGAGACTAGGATTGTAATTGCTATAATTAATTTGCTAAGCCCAGTTGGGGCTAGGAATGATGTCTTCTGATTATAACAATATATATACTGAATTTACTAAGCCAGGAAATATTTGGCTAGCATATATGGCACATATTGTAATAATTATATCCAGTGCCTCATTGTATAATTTGTATAACCAGTGTTCATTAATTGAGCCTAATATATAAAAGAGCCATGGATGAAGTTAGTGTAATTAATGCAAATGGAAAATCCATGGGTATTAAAGCTATGAAGGCATTATTAAATGCAGAAAAAAAAAGCCATGTGACCAGAGCTTATAATAAATGTCTGGAATTGGTTTCAGAAGAAACTGTGAATATTATTTAGAATTATATTTGGAATCATTAGAGAACAGGTGTACGTCATATAAACTGTATTACACAGAATATGAAGGTGATCTGTTGGTGAATTATGCAGATGATAATGAAAGGGAATTATTAATTAATTGATAAAATAATAATAATAATAATAATAATATATATTTACTACAAGTACATGTACAAGGTATACAGGTTTAGCTAACATCAATGACATACTACTAAATAGAAAGTTCCTTGTTATGCTGAACATTTCGGGCAAATTTGGTCAGTGTTCCAGGATGCAATCCACACCAGTTGACTAACTCCTAGGTACCCATTATACTAATGGGGAACATAGACAACAGGTGTAAAGAAACATGCCCAATGTTTCTACCCTGGCTGGGAATCAAACCCAGGCCCTCGCTTTGTGAAGCAAGAGCTTTAGCCACCAGACCACCAGAGCTCATGAACTGGAAGAGAAAATACTATCATATAAAAGTGAGGTATTAAATAAAATGTGTAAATACTGCAGTTGACCAATCTAGTAATGTAAATACCAGGTCTTTGCCCAACTCCCAGAGTAAAGTCTACCAACATTTAGTTCATGAGACAACTGGGAGGAATTCTAGTCAGTATTTAAGACTGCTATACATGTTAGGAATGACCTAGCAGATGTCACAAAATTATTTTCTCAAAGGGCAGGTCAGAAGTGAGGCTTATGCCCTGATTCAAGGATTTCAGAATATAGACTCTAGTTATCTAGAGGTAGTTAACTTGTTAGAGGTGACCTACGGTAACAGGAAGCAGAGTAGGTTAGACCTAGTAAACATTGTGATTAATTTAAGAACTCCAGAACACAATTATCATAATTTGCAACAATTTAGGATCAAATTAGAAAGCACCCTTAAGTCCTTGAGTAATAGGCTTGATTTGGGTGAATCAGACTGGATATTAACCCTTAAATGGTCAACATCTGAAAGTATGTAAAAAAATGTAGATCTTTTTTGTTTTACATTTGAAAACACGTAAAAAAACTTTTATCTACATTTTTTTTTGTTATATTTGAAAATACGTAAAAAAAAGTAGATTTACTTTTGTAGCAATACGAATTTGAATGTCGATCTGTTTGGACTGTTTAAGGGTTAAGTGCTGTCTTACAGAATAAATTGAGCTGCAAGACTATAGAGTGGATATCTAATAAATACCACAAAGGTTATTTTTCTCTGGAGGAAATAAGATTACGTTCAAAAGAATTGTTCAATTACAGACCAGCCAGCCAAACAATTCTAAGAATGTAACACATGATGACTCTAATGTATCTGTTAAATCTCACAAACGGAAAAATTATCCTAATGTTAATAATCATCATAATTCATCCCATAAAAAGGGCAGAATATGCACATATCAAGTGACAGGAACCAAAAATAAAGGTTCTCCCCCATCAAATCAAGAGGAATAAGTACCTTAACCCTTTGACTGTCGCGGCCGTATATATACGTTTACGAGGTACCGTGTTTGACGTATATACAGCTTCAAATCAGGCAGGAGAAAGCTGGTAGGCCCACATGTGAGAGAATGGGTCTGTGTGGTCAGTGTGCACCATATAAAAAAAATCCTGGAGCACGCAGTGCATAATGAGAAAAAAAAAACTCCGACCGTTTTTTTAATTAAAATGCCGACTTTGTGGTCTATTTTTGTATAGTATTTGTGGTTGTATTCTCGTTTTCTTGGTCTCATTTGATAGAATGGAAACTATATTATAGAAATAGAGGTGATTTTGATTAATTTTACTATAAAAAGAACCTGGAAATGGAGCACAAAGTACGGGAAATGTTTGATTTTTGCCGATATTCAAAAGTAAACAAATGATGTCATTGTCCAATAAATGTCCAAATAGCCATTCTAATATGCAGTCATGAACGGGTTGATGTAATTTTTACAATTATTACAGTATTGCAGTAGTCTGCATAACAGTAAATCTTCTATTTTTTGTTTGAATAAAAATTCAAAATAAAAAGCAAGAGTAATATCAGAGGGGCCTGGAGACATGACTGATGAACAAAGAAAATGTTATTTTAGAGCCAGGAATGTCTGCATTGTTCATTCTGGTCCTTATTTTGAAATTGTCATATTTTTTAATTTTCGTGAAATTGGCCAAATTGCAAATTTCTGACCATGTTATTGGGTAGTTGAAATCGGTAAATGGGCAGTTTCTTGTACTCAATCGATGGAAAAAATGGAGTTCTGAAGAAATAGCTATGAGTTTGGTTGACTGGAATAATGGAATTAGCCGAAAATAGGGCTCAAAGTGGGCGAAATCGCTGATTTGTAAATATCGCCGAGGTCGCTAACTTCGCGAGAGCGTAATTCCGTCAGTTTTCCATCAAATTTTGCTTTTTTAGTGTCGTTACAATCGGGAAAAGATTCTCTATCATTTCATAATAAAAAATAATTTTTTTTTTTAAATTTTGCGACACCAGGAGACACCTAAGGATTGGGGGTTGCGACAGTCAAAGGGTTAATAGGAGTGGCCTAGCTAATAATGGGCAAGTCAAGCAAAACAGGCATTATCTTTATTGCAGGGGTACTCATTTCTCCAAGAATTGTAATACTTATGATTCATGGCATATTAGGATGGAAAGACTGCAGGAACTTGACAGATCTATCAGATGTTTAGGCAGTCATAATGTAAAGGATTATGCCAAACTGAATAATTGCTATCAATGCCACAAAGGCAGGCATCATGTAGCAATGTGTAAGGGTTTATATAATGATGATAATAATGATGTTAGCCCTGGCACAGCTGTTACTAATGTAAAAATTGCAGCTAATGTCTTTGTAAATGTCGGCCTGGACAATGACAAAAGAATGTATCAAAGCAGTTATAGTAGATAGGCTCCCACAGAAAATATCTACAGTTGGGCTAAGTGACGCTACTGAAAGGCTTTCACAAAATGGTGTAGAATTAGCTCCCTCTTGTGTAATGACTCAGTAGGGTCAATAAATCTTCTAATAAGGAGTGATTATTATTCGTTATTTGTAAAAGGTACGGTAAGGAAATGTAGTGTCACTCTTCTAAAAACAGCAGGAGGCCATGTAATATATGGTGAGCTTCCTCACTCTGATAATTAATAAATAAATAAAAAATAAATGTTTGTTACTGTTATAATCTAATAATTGTGCTATGTCTAATAAATGGATTAAGAATCTTGCTTGCTGAAGCTACCAAATACTTAGTGTCACCCCTTACAATAAGAGGGAAATTGTTAATACAAGAAGCATGGAAACTTACATGTGCTTGGGATGAAGCCCAGCCTAAGGAATTTATTAAAAAGTGGGAAGAATTAACAGGTGATTATGTAAAGATACCACTGTTAGAATTCCCACACAATGTAGTAAGCCAAGTTGGTGATAATATATTACACATTTTTTGCGATGCTTCAAAATTGGCATATTGAGCAGTTGCTTATAGTGAATGTGTCATTATTATAATCAAAGAAAGTGCTAAAGCGATAAGGGTAATGCAGTGCTGCGGGACAGAAAATAGTGCCAGGGCTATAAACAGCTAGATGGAGAGGGGATCAGAGAAGGTAAGGTAAGAGTGGTAGGGCAACAGCGTCATTGGAGTTAAATCCTATGAGCTTGCTGGTAAACTGAACAATCCACAAGAAAGTGAAGAATCCACAAGAAAGTGAAGGACCCGACAAACCTCACAGAGAGGAACAGGATGTGTTCCATGAGATACCCATGGGTAAAGTGAGTATAGCCGATGAGACGGCAGAACACAGTCTCTTGAGTATGGCAGTGGTGGTAAGATTGCCACAAACCTAAAATCAGTTTAATAAAGTGCAATTTGTTATGGTGCAAGTCTGACAAACGTTGTTACCAACGGCCATGAAGATGGGCAAAGATGACTGTAAAATAATCCCTGAACAGAATACTTCTATAGGAAACAGGAAGATCACGTACTGCTGACCATGCAGCAGCATCTGCCTGTTCAATGCCCTGCACATCAACACGTCCAAGGACCCAAGAGAAAATGACGTCTTTGTTTCTGCTAGCCACAAGGTGCAACCATAGTTGAATATGAAGGACCAATGGATGCGGGGAATCAAACTGTTTAATGGCCTATAAAGTGCTGAGGGATTCTGAAATTATCACAAATGTCGAAAGAGATATATATAACCAATACGGAGAAGCGCTATGAGGGTAGCATACAACTCAGCGGTAAAATTACTAGCTGAGTCTAACAAATGACCTCAGACAACACTGTCAGAGAACACCACCGTGAACAAAATACCATCAGAAGATTCAGAACCATCTGTATAAAAAGCAATGGCATGAGCATGCGACTGGAAGTGATCAAGAAAAAGAGAGCAAGAAGCAGTCGCAAGTAGGAGAGTTTGGCGCACGGCAATAGGGGAGAACTGACACAAACCATCAGAACCTCCCAAGGGGGAAGGGAAAAGTCAGATGCTAAATGAACATACAAGGGAGGCAACTGGAGAGAAGACCAGAGTGAATGAAGATGAAACCCATCCAAGTAAGCAGGGGTGCCGAGCAAATAATGGGCTTCTACTAATATCTGAAACCAACCTCTTCATAAAAGGAGCACGAAATTTAGCTTAATGTCTTTATTATGCACACGAAGATCATGAGAGCAGACAAAGTAATGAAGGCAATGAGCATCATGACGAACAGCTAAGGAAGGAACATTCACCACAGCATAAAGGCTTTCAACAGGGGATGAAAGACACCAAGGCATAAATGTAGACCTTGATGATGAAGAGGATCTAACTTGGAAAGAGCTGTAGGAGAAGCCGCAGAATAGACCTGCTCGCCATAATCCAAATTGGACAAGACTAGGTGGAATGCAAATGGAGGAGAGTCCAGAGATCTGTTCCCCATGAACGATGTGCAAGAATTTTAAGAGGATTCAGCTGACCATGGCAAGCTGCCTTCAAAGAGGAAATGTGAGGTTTCCATGTCAACTGGCAATTGAAGAGAAGGCCAAGAAACTTGACCATATCACATTCTGAAAATACATCAGCAGTGTAGGTACATTGGAATATCTGGGACAAGAAGATGTCTAGTGAACATAATGAAGTGGGTTTTCATACTAGAAAATTTAAATCCATGAGAAATGGCCCAATGGGAAACTCGGTCAACTGCATCCTGAAGGGAGGACGCTACCAGGCGACAGTCAGCACCTGTGTAAGCTATAGTGAAGTCATTGACATAAAGTGACCAAATATGTGATGGAAGAATGGAAGATAGGTTATTTATAGTGCTAAGGATACAACCTTCTGGGATTCCCTCAGCCTAAACAAAGTCTGAGAAAAGCGAGGCGCCAACACAGACACGAAAATGTCTGTCAGATAAGAAAGCAGAAAGGAAGGCTCGTAGATTACCGAGGAGGCCTAAGGAGTGGGCCTGGGCTAAGATGTTACACTGTCAACTGGTGTCATATGCCTTCTCAAGATAAAAAAAAAAAAGACTGCTAGGATGAAGTGTTTAGTAGCAAAGGCATTTTACAGACATGTATCTAAGTGGAGCAAGGGTTCCAAAGTAGAGTGGCCCTTGTGAAAGCCATATTGGCAACGAGAAAGACTATTGTGAGTCTCTAAATACCATATCAGATGTCTTTTCACTAATCATTCCATGACCTTGCAGACTACACTGATCAGAGCAAAGGAAAAATAGTGAGAGTATCAAGCCCTCAGGTGCTTGGTTTGCAAAACGGAAGTGTACAATGGCAAATTTACATATTTGAGGGAGAACTCCTCACATTCAAATAAGATTTAAAAGATGCAAAAGGACTGTAAAGGCTGTAGAATGCAGATGCTGTAGCATATGGATATGAATATCATCAAGTCCAGCTGAGGATGACTGGCAAGCAGAAAGCGTAGACTCTAGCTCTAGGAGAGTGAAACGTATGTTATATGGCTCCATTCCATTAGAAGAGAAATCCAAAGGCAACTGCTTCCTAGTAGACTTTAGACATGAGAAACAAGGGACAGGTGAAGCCCTTGGAAGACATGGACATGATAGTTTTTGATTTCCATGGAAACTTCAAGAGGTTCCACAACACTAACACCAGCAACCTGCAACACTGGAGCTGAGTCTGGAGTGTACTTGCCAAACAACTTCCATACCTTCTTCCAAAATGCACACATAGGGGAAGTCAAGGTAACAATAGTAACATAGTCTTGCCAACAAGTGAATTTAGCATTGTGTATGACGTGGTGAGCAACTGCCCTTGCCCGCTTAAAATCCAAAAGATGATCTGAGGTCTAATTATATCAATAACAGCCCCATGCAGCATGCTTCAAATGCACTGCACAGGCACACACAGGAGACCACCAAGGCACGCATGTCTGAGAATACCTGCCTGAGGTTTGAGGAATTGAACATGACGCTTCAGTTAACACTAAGGTCGAAAATTGGTGCATCATCTCATCAATAGAGGATGAAGAAGGGTCCCCACAAAAAGCAGTAAGATGAGAGAATAAAGTCCCAATTTGCTCATCCAAATTGCCAACTGGGGCTATGAGGCAGTAGGGAATACATATTAGAAGTAAGAAAAATAGGAAAGTGATTACTGTAATGCAAATCTGGGAGAACAGACCAAATGTAATCAAGTGTGATTGATGAGGAGCAGATAGAAAGATCAATGCAAGAGAGACTTAGTCCAAGACTCAAAAGGGTGGGAGCTCTCGTATTTAAAACATGAAGAGGATGAGAAATGAGAAGTCTCTCCAAATGATCACCATGAGAGTCACAGTGGGACCCTCCCTTAAGATGATGGGATTATTATTATTATAATCAAAAAGAAGCGCTAAGCCACAAGGACTATACAGCGCTGCAGGGCAGGAAGGAAGCGAGGGCATCAGGTGGCAAAAGGGAGATGAATGAGTAATAGGTTACGGATAACAGCGGGGCAGTGGATGGTGAAAGGGTAAAGGGCAGCAAGAGACTGAACTAGAAAGGGCTGAGGGGAGTGCGAAAAGTATCATCAGAGTTTGTGGAGTAAATCAGTCGTTGTCAAGAAGTCAATGAGAGAGTCAGGATTAAAGGAGGGTCCATCAGCAAGAAGGGAAGGTAAAGAGAGAGTAGTAGAACGAAGACGACGTTGGAGGTAAATTCTGCGTGCTCGTTGATAGAGAGGGCAGTCTAACAGAATGTGGCTAATCGATACTGGAACTTGACACTGCTCACAGAGAGGAGCAGGGTGCCTCTCCATGAGATACCCATGAGTAAGACGAGTGTGGCCAATGCGAAGGCGGGAGAGAGTGGTCTCCCAACCTCGGCACTGATGACAAGAAGACGGCCAGTAACCTATGCTCGGTTTAATAGAATGAAGTTTGTTACCGAGCAGAGTTGACCAACGTTGTTGCCAACGGGTGCGAAGGTGGGTAGCTATTGTAGCAAAATAGTCAAGAAATGGGACACCTCGATAGGAAATTGGTAGGTCATGTACTGCTGACCGCGCAGCAGTGTCTGCCTGTTCATTGCCCTGTATGTCGACATGACCAGGGACCCAACAAAAAACAATATCTTTATGTTTGGTAGAGATACGGCGTAGCCAAAGTTGGATACGGAGAACTAGGGGATGAGATGTATCAAATTTTCGTATAGCCTGTAGAGCACTAAGGGAGTCTGAGACTACTACAAATGATGACATAGGCATAGATGCGATACGAATAAGTGCTGCAAGAATGGCATACAGTTCAGCAGTAAAAATGCTAGCTGAAGATAGTAAATGTCCCCGCACGACGCTGTCCGGAAACACTGCTGCGAATCCGACGCCGTCTGAAGACTTAGAGCCATCTGTGTACACAGCAGTGGCATGAGAATGGGAATGGAAGTGATCAAGAAAAAGAGAGCGGGAAGCCACCGTAGGCAGTTGAGCTTTCGAGCAAGGGAGTGAGAAAGAACAGACCCGAACAGCTGGAACTTCCCAGGGGGGTAGGGAAAAGTGAGATGCTACATGAACATATAAAGGTGGTAACTGAAGGGAAGACAAGAGTGAATGTAGGCGAAGAGAAAAGGGACGGAGCAAACAGGGGCGGCGAACGAATAAAGAATGTCTACTAATATCGGTGACGATTCTATAAATGGAAGGATTGTGTAGATCGTGAGAGCGTACATAGTAGCGAAGGCAATGGGCATCACGGCGATCAGACAAGGATGGAACATTCGCTTCTGCATAGAGGCTCTCAACAGGGGAAGAGCGAAAAGCACCAAGGCACAAACGTAAACCTTGGTGATGGATAGAGTTAAGGCTAGAGAGAGTAGCAGGAGAGGCCGCGGAATAAATCTGGTCACCATAATCGAGTTTCGATAAAACGAGGGCTGAATGTAGGCGAAGCAGAGTTCGACGATCAGCTCCCCAGGAAAGATGAGCAAGGGTTTTAAGAAGGTTTAGCCGGCTGTGACAAATTGCCTTCAGAGAGGTTATGTGAGGTTTCCAGGATAACCGACGGTCAAAGAGAAGGCCTAGAAACCTGACTGTATCACGTTCGGGGATACGGGAGCCATAGAGGGATGATCGGAGATAACAGAGCGTCTAGTGAAAGTAATTTGGAGTTTTGGTACTTGAAAATTTAAACCCATGCGTGGTGGCCCAAGTGGAAACACGGTCGACCGCATGCTGGAGAGAAACTGCAATAAGATGACAGTCAGCGCCTGCACAAGCAATAGCGAAGTCATCAACATAGAGTGATGACCAAACATTGGGTGGAAGAACAGAGGCCAAATCATTTATAGCAAGGAGAAAAAGTGTTGTGCTTAGAACACATCCCTGAGGGACACCTTCAGCTTGGACGAAGTCCGGGGAAAGAACATTATTGACTCGAACACGGAAATGTCTGTCAGTTAAAAAGTTCTTAAGGAAGGATGGTAGATTGCCTCGGAGGCCTAAGGAATGGGCCTGGGCCAAAATATTATACCTCCAAGTTGTGTCATATGCCTTCTCAAGGTCAAAAAATATGGCAATAACTGAGTGATTATTCGCAAAGGCATTACGAACATACGTATCCAAGCGAAGTAAGGGGTCTATGGTAGAACGACCCTTACGAAAGCCATATTGACTAGCGGAGAGACTGTTGTGTGTCTCTAAATACCACATTAAACGTCGATTTACGAGACGTTCCATCACTTTGCAAACTGCACTAGTAAGAGCGATGGGGCGATAGTGGGAGGCATCATGTCCAGTAGTACCCGGTTTGCGGAAAGGAAGAACAATGGCAGATTTCCACAGCTGGGGAAGAACTCCTTGTGCCCAAATAAGATTGAAGAGGTGTAAGAGGACTACAAGGGCTGACCGATGTAAATGTTGTAACATACGAATATGAATGTCGTCAGGCCCAGCTGCCGATGATCGGCAAGCTGAGAGCGTTGCCTCCAGTTCTTGAAGTGTAAAAGGCACATTATACTGTTCTTCTCTGAGAGAAGAAAAGTCCAAGGGCACTAACTCTCTGGCAGACTTTGAGGAAAGAAACGAGGGGCATAGATGGAGCCCTCGGGAAATACGGACCAGATGTGTGCCAAGTTCAATGGCAACGTCGAGAGGGTTTGCTACATCAACACCAGCGACCCGTAGAACAGGAGCTGGGTCAGGAGAGTATTTACCACTCAATTTCCTCACTTTTTTCCAGACTGCACTCATAGAAGAAGCAGAGGTGATGGTGGAAACATAGTCTCGCCAACAAGTGCGTTTAGCTTCACGGATGACACGGCGAGCGATCGCACGCTTCTGCTTAAAATCAAGAAGTCTCTCAGCGGTTCTATTGTACCGGTACCTGCCCCATGCAGCACGCTTCAAACGTACTGCACGAGCACAAGCGGGAGACCACCAAGGCACGCACTTCTGAGAATGCCTGCCTGAGGTTTGGGGTATAGAATGAGAAGCTGCGGTATAAACTGACGTCGAGAAGATGTGTAGGAGCTCATCAATGGAGGATGAAGAAGGAACCTCACTAAAAGCAGTGAGGTGTGAGTAAAGATCCCAATTTGCCCGATCAAATTGCCAGCGAGGGCTACGGAAAGGTGGTGAATAGGAAGGAGAAGTAAGAATGATCGGAAAATGATCGCTGTCATGTAAGTCTGGTAGAACAGACCAGGTGAAGTCTAGTGCAGTGGAGGAAGAGCAGACTGATAGATCGATGCAAGAGAGAGTATGAGTACGAGGATCAAAATGGGTGGGAGTACCTGTATTTAAAACATGGAGGGGGTGAGAGGCGAGAAAAGCCTCCAACTGAATGCCACGTGAGTCACAATGAGACCCCCCCCAGAGGAAATGGTGGGCATTAAAATCACCAAGTAACAGAAGTGGTGGTGGTAAGGATGAAACAAGAAAGGCAAAGTCTGGGATAGAAAATGCTCGAGAAGGAGAGAGATATAAAGAACATATTGTAAACCACTTATTCAAGTGGATACGGGCTGCAGTGTAATGCAGCGAGGTATGGACAAATAGCTGACAGTACGGAATATCATTGCGTAGAAGAAGGGCACTTTCATTAAAGGTCCCATCTGAGAAAGGATCCGAAGAATACAATAAATTATAGCCTGAGATAGGTTGGAAAACAGCCGAGTGTAATTTTGGTTCTTGTAAGCAAGCACCAACAGGGGAAAACCTGGAAAGCAACATCTGAAGCTCACCCCGATTACCCCTGAGGCCGCGGATATTCCACTGTAAATAGGCCATGATTGGCGATGAAGAAAATATCAGGAATCTGTAGGTAAAGGCACCTACGGACTAGAGGGGTTAGAAAAGTCAACGTGTGGTGGCATTGGAAGACGTTCAAGTAGCGAAGGAACGGAGCGTTGCGAAGAATGGGGTTGTGAAGATGGAGGAGAGGGAAGAGAAGGAACAGGAAGTGAATCAATGTCCATTGAAGGTTTAGTCTCTGCAATATATTCTGAGATGGCTTCAAGTGTTTCTGAATTCAAAGATGTATGGGAGACCATATTGGAGAGAGAAGGAGGAGGGTGAGTAAAGATTGGGACAGTAATGGACTGTACCAAAGTAGAGGGGGAGGGAAGAGTGTAAGGGACTGGAGATGAAGTGTGGGGGGGGGGCAGAGGAGGCAGAAACCTGGGAGGTGGCAGAAGAGGGAGAAACTTGGGAGGGGACGGGGGTGGAAGGCATAGTACGAGGAGGAGGGTGAATCTCCACACTTGTAATAGAGCCAGAGAGAGGGGAAGAACTAGGTACAGAGACTGGAAAGGTAAAGTGTGGAGGTGGAAGAAGGGAAGGAGGGGGCAAAGAAGATTTGAGCAATGTGGATTTTTTGGACTTCTGAGTAGAGGGGCGATTGGTATTAGGTGTCGTACGAGGTCTTGTCGATACTGGGGCTTGTGAGGAAGGACGCGAAGATGTGAGAACAGACTGAGTTGTAGTCGGGACGTCAGAGCCAAGGACAGCAAAAGGATTAGATGCCGTAGTGGCTATGGGAGGGGTAACAACAGAGGAGGCTGCAGAAGATGGGACCCCAGAAGTGGGGGGATGTTTGGAAACACGAGAATAAGAAACACGGGGTAGTCTCCCTTGAAGGCGGAGATGAGTAACTGCCATAGCATAAGGGAGACCTTCTGCCTCTTTGAGGCAACGGATTTCACGTTCATTTAAGTAGACCTGGCAACGGCGGGAGTACGAAGGGTGAGCTTCATTACAATTAAGGCAAGATGGAGGTTGACTGCAAGATGTATTAGAATGGTCGTCTGCACCACAGACTGGGCATTCGGCCATAGATCTGCAATATTTCGCTGGGTGACCAAAACGCCAGCAATTTCTACATTGTTGCGGTGTAGGTATCACTTTTCGAACTTGTAACCGATGTCCCGCGACATATACAGAGGACGGGAGTTCTCGGCTGTCAAAAGTTAAACGAGCCACATTGCAAGGGTAACGTCTCCGCCCCCGGGCAGGAAGGACATAAGTGTCTACTTTGAGGATTGGGAGATCCTGGAGTTCCAGCTGTTCAAAAATGTCATTGCCACATGACTGGAAATTCTGTTGGACTATGGTATGGGGCAGAATGACAGTACCACTACAAGAATTGAGAGAAAGATGTTTTTCAATAGTGATAGGAGTAGTATCGATATTCGAAAGGAGAGAAAGATCATGAGCTTGGGTAGCATTCTGGACAGTGACGATGCGCGTACCGCTCTTGAGAGCGTGAAATGAAATATCTCTGCCAACATGACGCAGGAGCGCTTTGCCAATACTATGGTCAGAAAGGTAGGCAGAAGAAGAAGTTGGTCTTAAAGTAAAGAATTTAGTCCATTGTGTGGTCCGAAACTGAGCGTGGAGAGGGAGTGCTTGACGTGTCGGTCTTTTCCGAGTAGAATGGGAAGGTAACGAAGGAGCATCATCAGGAGATTGACGTTGGCGTTTAGGAGTAGGACCGGAGTTGGTCCGGTGTGAAATGGGCGGGTGATTCGAAAATTGCCGTACCGTAGAGGGAGAAGCCGGAAGCATAGTCAAAGGAGAGCGGAGTTCAGACAAATCGAAGGAGTCAGTCGAAGCCCCGGTACCTGAAGCGGGTAAGGAAACAGCACCAGCAAGAGGTACAGGGGCATCAGGAGTGTCCGAAGAGTGGTCTAAACTCAAGGCAGGGTCAGAATGGGGTGCGGTATCAAGAAGGGGCCCGGGGGTAGTGTTTTCATGGACTAGGGCTGCCATGGTTAGGTTACTCCTTTGCTTTTTGTTTTTAAGAAAAAAAAAGAAAGAAGAAAAGAAAAGAAAAATAAAAAAAAGAATAAAAAAAGGGGGGACCGGGGAGGAATAGTTCCCAGGAGGAATGAAAGGGCCAGAAATCTCCCTCCGCGCCCAAGAGGACTCGACACCGCTAGTAGCGCAGATGCAGCATGGAACCCGTGCCATACCCTACCCTTCATGCCAGTAAACCAGCAATCCGGGATAGCAACCTCACATCTGCCGAGCTACCTCGGTGGACAAAAGAGAGGGCGGCCGGATATCTGCCACAAAGCATACCTCCTTCGGCCACCACCCCCGGAATCCGAAAGGTGGCTTCCAGAGATACACCCGTCGCCCAAAAGACACCCAAAGCTACTCCGGGATACCGGAGAGGGATCGGGACATCCCCAGGCAATCCAGATTCCACGGCAAACTACGCCACCGCCAAGAACCTCAACGGAATGGGATGGACCCCGGTGTCCTTTCCCCTGCTGAGGAACTAGCGCGCCTGTGGGAGAAATCCCAAAGGCCAAAAAGAGGAAGGGCAAAAGGGAGGGGTGGGGAGGAGGAGGAGGAATGGAAAAGGGGGAGGATGGGGAGGATGGGATAGGGGAGGGGAGAATGGGGGGTAATTAGGTTCGGTCTGAGGAAGAAGACCGACAGGGCTAATTCCTCAGACCAAGAGCCTCTTCACCACGCCAAGGAGCCCCCCTTGAAGAGGATAATGCAGCAGAGAATGAACAAAGACCTATTGACAGGGGATACCAACTTGCACAAGAAGCACATGCTCATTAAATGATTCATCAGGAAAGGGATCAGAAGAATGCAACAGCATATAGCCCAAAACAGGATGGATAACAGCTGAACGAATTTTGGGCTCTTCTAACCCAACACATACTGGGGAAAACTGAGAGAGCAACACCGATTACCTATGAGGCCACGAATATTCCATTGTAAATAAGTCATTATTCACAAAAACAGGTATGCCAACAACAAGAAGTGATAAAATTTAGTAAGGTCAGTAAAGTTAATGTGTGGAGGCATCGGAAAGCATGTAAGCAAGGAGAAATCAGAATGCTGTTAAGTAAAAGACTGCTGCGAGGGTGTGATAAAAAGAAGGGGTAGGAGGTGGCACACCAGAGTCCATCGAGGGTTTTGTTTCTGCAATATAGTCGTTGATAGCAATTGTCTAGGCGGACAAGGAAGATGCTGATACCATGACTTCAGAGACAGGTGAGGTAGAACAAATAGAGATTGAGGAGACTATGGAGAGAACCAAAGAGGTCTGAGAGGGGAGGGGAGTATGAACCTAAAGAGATGTACCGGTGAGGACAGAAGAGTCCTGCAGTGGAACAGGAGATAAAGGAGGCTGGAAGGTGACTGAGGAAGAAGTCTGGGGGAAGAACAAGAGAAGTGGGGACCACAAGAGGGGGAAGAACCTCCACCTTCATGTGAGAGTTAGAAGGGGGGTAAGAACTAGGCACAGAGGCCAAAAAAGAAAACTGTTGGAAAGTTGTACCAACAGTTGTAAACACCAGAGGAGCGCAAAGAAACTTAGGCTTAGGAGACAGGTTGTTGCGGCCCCTGCCAAACTAGCGGTTAAATAGTTAACCTGCCGGCCGGCAGTACCACTGGGTGCGTCATCAAACCCAATGTGGGGGCTGCTGAGCCGGCCTTAGAGCAGTAAGAGCCTGAGTGCCTCACGGTACACACCTAAGCAGTAGGTACCTGACCACCGAAGGGTACACGTCTACTGGCTTTAGTAACAGTATGTACCAGAGCGCCTCGCTGTACACACCTAAGCAGTAGGTACCTGACCACCGAAGGGTACACGTCTACTGGCTTTAGAAATATTATGTACCTGAGCGCCTCGCTGTACACACCTAAGCAGTAGGTACCTGACCACCGAAGGGTACACGTCTACTGGCTTTAGTAACAGTATGTACCAGAGCGCCTCGCTGTACACACCTAAGCAGTAGGTACCTGACCACCGAAGGGTACACGTCTACTGGCTTCAACATTAAGTACCTGAACTCCTCAGGGTACACGTCTATGCAGTAGGTACCTGACCACCGAATCGTACCTATCTACTGGCGTTAGAAGAACCGCTCACCGCAGCTCACTGAGTCTGTTGGCCTCAGTTACTTGACGGCCGCATTCAGTGAGCTTGCAGCATGGTGTTCGGCTAGCGGTGTGTCAACCGCCTTTGGAGAGGATTTACTGGACTACCGGTGATGTCTGTGGACTCACCGTCTACGTTGATCAACTGTGGGCCGGAGTCGTCAGATGCTGTTTAGTGGGACATTACATGAAGAAAAGGTTGGAGTGTTACACTGAACTGGGCCAGGACTGTAGTGTGACACTGAGGGACGTACGATGGAGTGGAACACTGAGATATGCACAGGACCGTAGTGGAACACTGAGATGAAAAGGGTGTCGTGGGACACTGAAGATGGCCTGGTTGTAGTGTACACTGAACAGTGTCGTGTGACTGACTTCGTGTCGTGAGAGGCAGTTGATTGTAATTTATTATTATAAAAATGTTATTTATAATTTATTGTTTTAGCATAGAGATATATATATATAGTGACAGTAGTGTCAAGAGTTGTACCCTGTGTAGGGTTATTAATTATATTTTAGTAAAATGCTGATTATAATTTATTATAGTAACATGTACATATTATTATTATTATATCATAGTTCAAATACCTCTAGACCAAAGATAGTTGATTAAAGATTAATTTATTAATGTGTGTATTTATGTATCCCGAACTCTTTATTACAAAAGGAGTAAATCTTAATACCATCTTCTCTTAAAAATTACTTTTTTTGTAATATATGGGGGCCTGTCCGGGATGATAATGATTATCTAGAATGATTTCTGGACGATCATATCCGGGATGACGGTTCGGGATACATATTACATTGATCTTTGTGTGTCGGTCCTTTTGTGGTGGGGGTGTTGCGGCCCCTGCCAAACTAGCGGTTAAATAGTTAACCTGCCGGCCGGCAGTACCACTGGGTGCGTCATCAAACCCAATGTGGGGGCTGCTGAGCCGGCCTTAGAGCAGTAAGAGCCTGAGTGCCTCACGGTACACACCTAAGCAGTAGGTACCTGACCACCGAAGGGTACACGTCTACTGGCTTTAGTAACAGTATGTACCAGAGCGCCTCGCTGTACACACCTAAGCAGTAGGTACCTGACCACCGAAGGGTACACGTCTACTGGCTTTAGAAATATTATGTACCTGAGCGCCTCGCTGTACACACCTAAGCAGTAGGTACCTGACCACCGAAGGGTACACGTCTACTGGCTTTAGTAACAGTATGTACCAGAGCGCCTCGCTGTACACACCTAAGCAGTAGGTACCTGACCACCGAAGGGTACACGTCTACTGGCTTCAACATTAAGTACCTGAACTCCTCAGGGTACACGTCTATGCAGTAGGTACCTGACCACCGAATCGTACCTATCTACTGGCGTTAGAAGAACCGCTCACCGCAGCTCACTGAGTCTGTTGGCCTCAGTTACTTGACGGCCGCATTCAGTGAGCTTGCAGCATGGTGTTCGGCTAGCGGTGTGTCAACCGCCTTTGGAGAGGATTTACTGGACTACCGGTGATGTCTGTGGACTCACCGTCTACGTTGATCAACTGTGGGCCGGAGTCGTCAGATGCTGTTTAGTGGGACATTACATGAAGAAAAGGTTGGAGTGTTACACTGAACTGGGCCAGGACCGTAGTGTGACACTGAGGGACGTACGATGGAGTGGAACACTGAGATATGCACAGGACCGTAGTGGAACACTGAGATGAAAAGGGTGTCGTGGGACACTGAAGATGGCCTGGTTGTAGTGTACACTGAACAGTGTCGTGTGACTGACTTCGTGTCGTGAGAGGCAGTTGATTGTAATTTATTATTATAAAATTTATTTATTTTTTATTATCACACCGGCCGATTCCCACCAAGGCAGGGTGGCCCGAAAAAGAAAAACTTTCACCATCATTCACTCCATCACTGTCTTGCCAGAAGGGTGCTTTACACTACAGTTTTTAAACTGCAACATTAACACCCCTCCTTCAGAGTGCAGGCACTGTACTTCCCATCTCCAGGACTCAAGTCCGGCCTGCCGGTTTCCCTGAATCCCTTCATAAATGTTACTTTGCTCACACTCCAACAGCACGTCAAGTATTAAAAACCATTTGTCTCCATTCACTCCTATCAAACACGCTCACGCATGCCTGCTGGAAGTCCAAGCCCCTCGCACACAAAACCTCCTTTACCCCCTCCCTCCAACCCTTCCTAGGCCGACCCCTACCCCGCCTTCCTTCCACTACAGACTGATACACTCTTGAAGTCATTCTGTTTCGCTCCATTCTCTCTACATGTCCGAACCACCTCAACAACCCTTCCTCAGCCCTCTGGACAACAGTTTTGGTAATCCCGCACCTCCTCCTAACTTCCAAACTACGACTTCTCTGCATTATATTCACACCACACATTGCCCTCAGACATGACATCTCCACTGCCTCCAGCCTTCTCCTCGCTGCAACATTCATCACCCACGCTTCACACCCATATAAGAGCGTTGGTAAAACTATACTCTCATACATTCCCCTCTTTGCCTCCAAGGACAAAGTTCTTTGTCTCCACAGACTCCTAAGTGCACCACTCACTCTTTTTCCCTCATCAATTCTATGATTCACCTCATCTTTCATAGACCCATCCGCTGACACGTCCACTCCCAAATATCTGAATACATTCACCTCCTCCATACTCTCTCCCTCCAATCTGATATTCAATCTTTCATCACCTAATCTTTTTGTTATCCTCATAACCTTACTCTTTCCTGTATTCACCTTTAATTTTCTTCTTTTGCACACCCTACCAAATTCATCCACCAATCTCTGCAACTTCTCTTCAGAATCTCCCAAGAGCACAGTGTCATCAGCAAAGAGCAGCTGTGACAACTCCCACTTTGTGTGTGATTCTTTATCTTTTAACTCCACGCCTCTTGCCAAGACCCTCGCATTTACTTCTCTTACAACCCCATCTATAAATATATTAAACAACCACGGTGACATCACACATCCTTGTCTAAGGCCTACTTTTACTGGGAAAAAATTTCCTTCTTTCCTACATACTCTAACTTGAGCCTCACTATCCTCGTAAAAACTCTTCACTGCTTTCAGTAACCTACCTCCTACACCATACACTTGCAACATCTGCCACATTGCCCCCCTATCCACCCTGTCATATGCCTTTTCCAAATCCATAAATGCCACAAAGACCTCTTTAGCCTTATCTAAATACTGTTCACTTATATGTTTCACTGTAAACACCTGGTCCACACACCCCCTACCTTTCCTAAAGCCTCCTTGTTCATCTGCTATCCTATTCTCCGTCTTACTCTTAATTCTTTCAATTATAACTCTACCATACACTTTACCAGGTACACTCAACAGACTTATCCCCCTATAATTTTTGCACTCTCTTTTATCCCCTTTGCCTTTATACAAAGGAACTATGCATGCTCTCTGCCAATCCCTAGGTACCTTACCCTCTTCCATACATTTATTAAATAATTGCACCAACCACTCCAAAACTATATCCCCACCTGCTTTTAACATTTCTATCTTTATCCCATCAATCCCGGCTGCCTTACCCCCTTTCATTTTGCCTACTGCCTCACGAACTTCCCCCACACTCACAACTGGCTCTTCCTCACTCCTACAAGATGTTATTCCTCCTTGCCCTATACACGAAATCACAGCTTCCCTATCTTCATCAACATTTAACAATTCCTCAAAATATTCCTTCCATCTTCCCAATACCTCTAACTCTCCATTTAATAACTCTCCTCTCCTATTTTTAACTGACAAATCCATTTGTTCTCTAGGCTTTCTTAACTTGTTAATCTCACTCCAAAACTTTTTCTTATTTTCCACAAAATTTGTTGATAACATCTCACCCACTCTCTCATTTGCTCTCTTTTTACATTGCTTCACCACTCTCTTAACTTCTCTCTTTTTCTCCATATACTCTTCCCTCCTTGCATCACTTCTACTTTGTAAAAACTTCTCATATGCTAACTTTTTCTCCCTTACTACTCTCTTTACATCATCATTCCACCAATCGCTCCTCTTCCCTCCTGCACCCACTTTCCTGTAACCACAAACTTCTGCTGAACACTCTAACACTACATTTTTAAACCTACCCCATACCTCTTCGACCCCATTGCCTATGCTCTCATTAGCCCATCTATCCTCCAATAGCTGTTTATATCTTACCCTAACTGCCTCCTCTTTTAGTTTATAAACCTTCACCTCTCTCTTCCCTGATGCTTCTATTCTCCTTGTATCCCATCTACCTTTTACTCTCAGTGTAGCTACAACTAGAAAGTGATCTGATATATCTGTGGCCCCTCTATAAACATGTACATCCTGAAGTCTACTCAACAGTCTTTTATCTACCAATACATAATCCAACAAACTACTGTCATTTCGCCCTACATCATATCGTGTATACTTATTTATCCTCTTTTTCTTAAAATATGTATTACCTATAACTAAACCCCTTTCTATACAAAGTTCAATCAAAGGGCTCCCATTATCATTTACACCTGGCACCCCAAACTTACCTACCACACCCTCTCTAAAAGTTTCTCCTACTTTAGCATTCAAGTCCCCTACCACAATTACTCTCTCACTTGGTTCAAAGGCTCCTATACATTCACTTAACATCTCCCAAAATCTCTCTCTCTCCTCTGCATTCCTCTCTTCTCCAGGTGCATACACGCTTATTATGACCCACTTCTCGCATCCAACCTTGACTTTAATCCACATAATTCTTGAATTTACACATTCATATTCTCTTTTCTCCTTCCATAACTGATCATTTAACATTACTGCTACCCCTTCCTTTGCTCTAACTCTCTCAGATACTCCAGATTTAATCCCATTTATTTCCCCCCACTGAAACTCTCCTACCCCCTTCAGCTTTGTTTCGCTTAGGGCCAGGACATCCAACTTCTTTTCATTCATAACATCAGCAATCATCTGTTTCTTGTCATCCGCACTACATCCACGCACATTTAAGCAACCCAGTTTTATAAAGTTTTTCTTCTTCTCTTTTTTAGTAATTGTATACAGGAGAAGGGGTTACTAGCCCATTGCTCCCGGCATTTTAGTCGCCTCATACGACACGCATGGCTTACGGAGGAAAGATTCTTTTCCACTTCCCCATGGACAATAGAAGAAATAAAAAAGAACAAGAGCTATTTAGAAAAAGGAGAAAAACCTAGATGTATGTATATATATATATGCATGTGCGTGTCTGTGAAGTGTGACCAAAGTGTAAGTAGGAGTAGCAAGATATCCCTGTTATCTTAGCGTGTTTATGAGACAGAAAAAGAAACCAGCAATCCTACCATCATGCAAAACAGTTACAGGTTTTTGTTTCACAGTCATCTGGCAGGACGGTAGTACTTCCCTGGGTGGTTGCTGTCTACCAACCTACTACCTAGAGATATATATATATAGTGACAGTAGTGTCAAGAGTTGTACCCTGTGTAGGGTTATTAATTATATTTTAGTAAAATGCTGATTATAATTTATTATAGTAACATGTACATATTATTATTATTATATCATAGTTCAAATACCTCTAGACCAAAGATAGTTGATTAAAGATTAATTTATTAATGTGTGTATTTATGTATCCCGAACTCTTTATTACAAAAGGAGTAAATCTTAATACCATCTTCTCTTAAAAATTACTTTTTTTGTAATACAGGTCCATTATTATTATAATAAAAAACAAGTGCTAAACCACAAGGAGACAGGTTCAGCTTTGCAGGTGATAGGTGGGATGAATATGCAGTCGTGCGAGGCCTCGCAGACTGAGTGGGAAAGAAGAAATAGATGTAGAAATAGGTAAGGAGGTGGAGGTTTGAGGGTAAAACTGCAAAAGAATTAGAGATGGGGTGACCCCAGAAGACACGACACTGGAGGAACTGGTAGGTAGGGAACCACCAAGGTTGGAGGTCTCCTAGCTACTTGAGAATAAGGAACACAGGGAGAATTCTCCTGAAGGTAGAGCCAAGCAACAGCCACAGCATAAATAAGGCCTTTGTTTTCTTTAAGGCAATGGATTTCACATTCATTAAGATAGACCTGACATTGGTGGGAAAAAGAAGGGTGAGTTTCATTGCAATTAAGACAAGTGGAGGGAAGACTGCAAGATGTATTGGCAAGATCCACAACACCACAGACCAGGCACTCCGCCGCAGACCTGCCAGAAGTGGACGCATCTCAGACGGAACGAATAGTGTTGGTCGAGTTTTTTAGCGCTAGTCGAGGCAAAATTTTTGCGTTAAAATGTATTGCTGGTCGGATTTATCATTAATCGATGCCATCGTTGGTCGAGGGTCCACTGTATTTTGGCCAATGTCTTGAAAAAGAGCTTTACCGATACTGTGGTCTGAAAGATAATCAGTTAGAGATGTTGATTGCAAGAAAAAGAATTTGGTGCACTCTGTACTTTTAGATATGGTGCATAAAGGAAGTGGGTGGTGTGTAGATCGTTTCTGGGTGGAATGAGTATAACTCAAAGGACTGTTGTCAGCAAAGAGTCTGGAACATTTAGGTGTAGGACTGTGGGTGGCCCGACGTGAAGCAGGTGGGTGATCCGAAAACTGTCTCACCACATATGGGGAAGCGAGACACATAGTTCAAGATGTGCAAGGGCAGAGGCACTAGAAGAAATGGGAGGAGCCTCAGCACCTGGAGCATGTGACGAAGCATCACCAGCAGAAGGTACAGGGGTATGGAAAAAATCTGGAGAATAGTCTAATAATGAAGCCAGGTCAGACCAGGGTGCAGTAACAAAAAGGGGCTTAGGATGAAGAGGGGGGTCATGGAACGAAGACTCCATGATGGTGGCATTTCTTTCTTATTATTATTTTAAGAAAATAAAGAAAGAAAAAGAAAAGAGCAGCAGAGGGACAGTTACTAGAAGGCATGAAAGGGTTGTAAGTTCCACCTTTCATCCAAGAGGACCTCGAAACTGCCAGCAGTGCAGATGCAGCGTGGAACCCATGCCATACTCTACCCTTCACATCAGTAAACCAGTGCTCTGGGATAGCAACCTCACATCCACGGTGATAGTGGGGGCAGTCTAACAGAATATACAGTGGACCCCCGCATAACTATCACCTCCGAATGCGACCAATTATGTAAGTGTATTTATGTAAGTGCGTTTGTACGTGTATGTTTCGGGGTCTGAAATGGACTAATCTACTTCACAATATTCCTTATGGGAACAAATTCGGTCAGTACTGGCACCTGAACATACTTCTGGAGTGAAAAAATATCGTTAACCGGGGGTCCACTGTAGTTAACAGAAACTGGAACCTGACAATTCTCACAGAGTGGAACAGGACACCTCTCCATGAGAGACCCATGAGTAAGATGAGTGTGGCTGATGTGAAGTCGGGAGAGAGTAGTCTCCCAGCCACGACACTGATGACAAGAAGACAGCCAGAAACCTGTACTTTACTTAATAGAGTGTAATTTTTTAAGTAGCAGATCAGACCAACGTTGTTGCCAGTGGGTGTGAAGGTGGGTAGCAATTACAGCAAAATAGTCTGTCAATGGAACACCTCAATATGAAACTGGGAGGTCATGTACTGCTGGACGAGCAGCAGGGTCTGCCTAATCATTGCTCTGTACATCAACATGACCAGGGAACCAACTAGAGATACAGCATAACCAAAGTTGGATACGAAAAACCAGGGGATAAGGTGTATCAAATTTTCTTATAGCCTGTAAAGCACTAATGGAGTCTGAAATGACCACAAATGGTGACACAGGTATAGATGCAATACAGATAAGTGCTACAAGAATGGCATAAATTCAGCCTTAAAAATGCTAGCCAAGGATAATAAATGCTCTTGAACAATGCTGTTCAGAAACACTGCTGCGAATCCGAGGCAGTCAGAAGACTTGAAACCACTGGCGTACTCTGCAATAGCATGAGAATGAGTTCAGAATTGGTTAAGAAAAAATGAGAGACAGAAGCCACTGTAGGCACTTGGGCTTTCACACATGGCAGTGAGAAAGAACAAACACAAACTGTTAGAACTTCCCAAGGGGGTAGGGAAAAGTGAGATGCTACATGAACATATAAGGTGGTAACTGAAGAGAAGACAAGAGTGAATGTAGGTGAAGAGAACAGAGATGGAGTAAACAGAGGCGGTGAACAAATAGAAAAGGTCTACTAACATCAGTGATTATCCTATTTATGGAAGGATTACAGAGGTCATGAGATCGAACATAATAGGAAAGGCAATGAGCATCACGGCGATTAGTCAAGGATGGAATATTCACCTCTACACAGAGGCTCTCAACTGTAGAAGAGTAAAAGCACTGAGGCATAAATGCAATTCCTGATGATGGATTGGATTAAGGCTAAAGAGTTGCATGAGAGGCCACTGATTATATCTGGTCGCCATAATCAAGTTTCAATAAAATAAGGGCTGAATGAAGTCGAAGGAGAGTTCTATGATCAGCCTCCAATGAAAGATGAGTGAGGATTTTAAGGAGGTTCAGCTGGCTATGGCAAGTTGCCTTCAGAGAGGTAATGAGAGGTTTCCAGGATAACCAACGGTCAAACAGAAGCCAGAAAAAACTGACCGTATCATGTTCTGGGAAATGCAAACCATATAGGTACAACGGATGATCAGAGACAACAGAATATCTAGTGAAAGTAATTAGGCGAGTTTTAGTACTAGAAAATTTAAACCCACAAGTGGTGGCTCAATTGGAAACACAGTTGACTCCATGCTGGAGAGAAACTGCAATTAGGTGACAGTCAGCACCTGCACCTGCTATAACAAAGTCATCAACATAGAGTGATGACCAAATGTTAGATATAAGAATAGATGCCAATCATTTATAGAATGGAGGACACCTTAAGCTTGGACAAAATCCAGGGAAAGTATATTATTAACCCAAACACAGAAATGTCTCTCAGTTAAGTTTTTAAGGAAAAATGGTAGATTGCCTCGGAGACCAAAGGGGAATCTCACATGCGCTTCGTGCTTAAAAAAAATATATATAAAAAATTGTGGAAATTGAGTTAATCATATAGAAAAATACTTTAACACTTTGGCAATGCTCTGTTATAAGTCTGCTCTACAATGTTCCTACAAGGAATTATAGTCATTTATAACATGTATGGTGATGCCACCACATGTAGCATGCCTGCCCACATGTATGGTGACGCCACCACATGTAGCATTCCTGTTCACATGTATGGTGACGCCAACACACGCAGCATGCCTGCTCATATGTATGGTGACGCCACCACACGTAGCATGCCTGCTCATATGTATGGTGATGCCACCACATGTAGCATGCCTGATCACATGTATGGTGACACCACCACACGTAGCATGCCTGCTCACATGTATGGTGACGCCACCACACGTAGCATACCTACTCATATGTATGGTGACGCCGCCACACGTAGCATGCCTACTCATATGTATGGTGACGCCACCACACATAGCATTCCTGCTCACATTTATGGTGACACCACCACACGTAGCATGTTATTTCTTGTCTTATTCTTTCTAATATAATAATTGATGATTTGGTAACATAAGAGAGTGGGTGGAGCTAATACACAGTCTGGGAGCCAATCAGGAACTGTCTGGGAACATTTACTTACGTCAGCAGGAATTCCCGAGTCTTGTGATGTGGGGGAATATGCTATTTTATTACTCTAATATCATCATCAATACAGCTTATTTATCTATCACAATTGATCTAATATGACATAATACAATATGTAGTCTTAGAAACATGACAGATACTCTAGAATGAATAAAATAGGATACAATGTGACGAGTGGTTGTTGTCAGATCTAAGATATAATAATTGTTGCTCTGATCATATCGTCTTCTCCTGGCCTTCTGAGGGCTGGGATAAGAGAAAATGGAGTGTTTGTGAAGCTAACTGCACTAGATCACTAGTTACATATGGAAACACTGAAAAAAAGCAATTTTCTCTTTTTTTTTTTTTTTTTTCAAGTCATAGCTGCGCATGCATTTTCGCTAAATATCTCGTTAGTTATTGACTTATTTCATGAAGCCCATCATTAACTACTGAATTAAATGAAATGATTTGTACAGGAATCATAAAACAATGATTGTTCTACAATTTGTCTATGGGAAATTGGAAATATTCCAAATATTTTGGGATATGTGTGAGGGTAAAGGGCAGATAGTTTCCAAATGTCAAAAACTTAGCAACTTTACTTTTTTTTTTAGAATAAATATAAGATATTTATAGAGTTTCCTTTAGATGAAATATCGCATTAGCATTGTTTTATCAGTAGAAAGTCCCAAAACAACCTTTTGTAGTGCCATTTAGGCCGGCCTTCATGCCAAATGTCATTTTCAGTAAATCTTTTCTTTTTCTTTTTTTTGGGCTATTGTATTGAAACTTACACACAATAAGGAGAATATAGACATCTTAACGTACGCCAAAAATGAAAGAAATCAGACGAAAAACAAAAAATTAGCATGAGATCTCCCCTAAGGAGTCAGCCTGGGCCAATGTCATACCCCAAGTTGCGTCATATGACTTCTCAAGGTCAAAAAAGATGGTGATAACAGAGTGGTTATTCACAAAGGCATTAAGAACATATGTATCCAACCATAGTAAGGGGTCAATGGTAGAATGGCCTTACAAAAGCCACAGTGACTAGTGGAAAGACTATTGTGTGTCTCTAAATACTACATCAAATGTCTATTTACCAGATGTTCCATCACTTTGCAAACTACACTGGTAAGAGCAATGGGATGATAGGGAGACTCATCATCTCCCATAATACCCAATTTGTGGAAAGGGAGAACAACGGCAGATTTCCACAGCTGGGGAAGAATTACTTGTGACCAAATAAGATTAAAGAGTCATAAGAGGACAACAAAGGCTGGCTAATGTAAATGCTGTAGCATATGAATATGAATGCTGTCAGGCCCAGCTGCCAATGATCAGCAAGCAGAGCGTTTTGCCATTGGTTCCAGAAGTGCAAAAGGCACATTATAAAATTTTTCTCTGATAGAAGAAAAGTTTAAGGGCTCTAACTCTCAGGCAGACTTGGAGCAAAGAAACGAGGGATATAGATGGACCACTTGAGAGATACAGACAAGATGATTATCTATTTTGGTGGCAACGTGAAGAGGGTTTGCTATAGCGACACCACCAACAAGAGGAATGGGAGCCGTGTCAGGAGAGTATTTACCACTCACTTTCCATATGTTTTTTCCAGACTGCAGTCATAGAGAAAGCCAAAGTGACGGCAGAAACATAATCCCGCCAGCAAGTGCATTTAGCATCACGGATGACATGGTGGGCGATCACTCTCTTCTGCTGAAACTCAAGGAGTTGCTCTGTGGTTCTACTGCACCAGTACCTGCCCAAAGCAGCGCATTTCAAACGTACTGCCTGAGCACAAGCAGAAGACCACCAACCCTGCCCAAGGTATGAGGCATAGAACATGAAGCTGCAGTTAAACAGAGGTCAAGAAGAGGTGTAAAAGCTCATCACTGGAGGATGAAGAAGGATCTGAATAAAAGGAGAAGTAAGGATGATTGGAAAATGATCAATGTCATGCAAGTCCTGGAGGACAAACCAGGTAAAGTCTAGTACTATGAGGAGGTGGTGAATATGCAGGAAAAGTAAGGATGACTGGAAAATTATTGCTGTCATGCAATCTGGTAGGACAGACCAGGTAAAGTCTAGTACTATGAGGAGGTGGTGAATATGCAGGAAAAGTAAGGATGACTGGAAAATGATTGCTGTCATGCAATCTGGTAGGACAGACCAGGTAAAGTCTAGTACAGTTGAGGAAGAGCAGACCGAGAGATCGATGCAAGAGAGACAATGAGTATGAGGATCAAAATGGGTGGGAGTACCCGTATTTAAAACACATAGGGGGAGAGATGTGAGAAAGAAATCAGAAATGCAACATCTGGGACAGATAATGCTCAAGGAGGAGATACAAAGAGCAGATTGTATACCACTTATTCAAGTGGATGTGGGCTACAGTGTAATGCAGTAAAGTAAAATCAAAGAGCTGATGGTATGGAATACTGGTGCATGTAAGTGCACTTTCATTAAAGGCTTCATCTGGAAAAGGATCTGATGAATATAATAAAACAGCCCGAGATGGGATGGATAACAGCGTAGCATAATTTGGGCTCTTGTAAACAAACATAAACAGGGAAAACTGGAACAGCAACACCTGAAGCTAGCCCCAGTTACCTCTGAGGCCACGAATATTTTACTGTAAATAAGCCGTGATTTGCGAAAGCAAACATACAAGAAATCTGAAGGTAGAGGTATCTAAGGACTAGAAGGATTAGAAGAGTCCACATGTGGAGGCAGTGGAAAAGGCATGAGCAGCCAAGGATTGGGATGCTATGAAGAAACGAGTTGTGCAGACAGAGAAGAGTGAAGAGGAGGAACAGGAGGTGGATCAGTGACCATCAATAGTCTAGTCTCCTCAATATTTCTGAGATAGCTTCAAGTGTTTCTGAGGACAAGGGCATTCTATGTGGTAAAATACTGGAGATGGAAGGAGGGTGAGGAAAGATTGGGGCAATGATGGAATGTACCAAAGTAAGGGGAAGGAAGCGAAAGGGTAGAGGGAACTGGAGAAGCAGCCAGGGAGGGGACAGGAGAAGAAACGACCTGGGAGGGGGCAGAAGAGAAAGAAACTTGGGAGGGGACAGGGGAAGAAGGTACTGTATACGAGGAGGAGGATGAACCTCCACACTCATAACAGAGCCAGTTAGAGGTGAAGAACCGTGTACAGAAACTGGAAAGGAAAAATGTGCAGGCACAAGAAGGGAAGGAGGGGTGAAAGGAGATTTTTAACAATGGGGAATTTTGGACTTAAGAGAAGGAGATGGGTGATGGGGAGGAGTTGTTGTACAAGGTCTTGTCGACACTAACTTGTCACTGAGAAGAGGAAGAGGTGAGAACAGAATGAGGTGTCGAGGTAGGGACCTCCGAGTCCAGGACAGCAAAAGAATTAGAGACAGGTGACTGTGGAAGGGGTGACCAATGAGGAGGCTGTAGAAGTGATGGGATGTTTAGTAACTCAAGAATAAGAAATACGGGGAAGTCTCCCTTGGAGGCACAGATGAGAGACTGCCATAGCATATGGAAAACCTTCTGCCTCCTTGAGACAATGGATTTTTCGCTCATTTAAGTACACTTGGAAACCACAAGAGCAAGATGGGTGGGTTTCATGACAATTAAGGCAAGAGGGAGGCAGACTACATGATGTATTGGTATGGTCGCCAGCACAACAGACTGGGCATTTGGCCATGGACCTTCAATATTTTGCTGGATGACTAAAATGCCAGCAATTTCTACACTGTTGCAGTTCAGTGATCACCTTTTGAATTTGTAAATGGTGTCTCACAATATAAACAGGACAGAAGCTCATGGAAGTCAAAAGTTAAGTGAGTTACATGAGTATAAGTAAGATGAGAGTATAAGTCCCAATTCACTAGTCCAAGTTGCCAACAAAAGCTACAAGGTGGTCAGGAATACATAGTAGAAGTAAGAAGAATAGGAAAGTGATCATTGTCATGTATTATTATTATTATTATAATCAAAGAAAGGGCTAAACAAACAAGGGTCATATAGCGCTGCAGATCATAAAAGAGTGCTGAGGCTATAAACAGCTAGGTAGAGAGGTGATCAGAGGTGATGGGAGAAAAGGGTTGGAAGGTATGCTAAGGGTTATGTGTCAAAGTTCGTACAATAAAGCAGTTACTAACATAAAGTCAAAAAGCGATTGTAAGTCCAAGGCAGGGTAGTTTGCAAGAAGGGAAGATAAATTAAGAGTGGTAGGGCAGAGGCATCATTGGAGGTAAATCCTGCAAAGTCATTGGTAAATGGGCAATTGGCAAGAAGATGAAGAACCAAAATAGGGACCCGACAAACTTCAGAGAGAGGAATAGGGTGTCATTCCATGAGATACCCATGGGAAAGGCACGTATGGCCAATGCAGAGCTGGGAGAGTGCAGCCTCCCAAGAATGGCAATGGTGGTAAGAAGATGGCCACAAAACTAAAAGCGGTTTAAAAGAGTGTAATTTATTATGGTGCATGCCCGACCACCGTTGTTGCTAACAGCTGTGAAGATGGGACGAGATGACTGGAAAATAATCTCTGAACGAATACCTCTATAGGAAACCGGAAGATCATACACTGCCATCTGTGCAGCAGCATCCACTTGTTCACAGCCCTGCACATCAATGGGTCCAGGAACACAACAGAAAACTACTTCTTTGTTCTTGCTAGCCACACAGTGCAACCATAGTTGAATATGAAGGATTAATGGATGAGGAGAATCAAATTGTTTAATGACTTGTAAGGCACTGAGGCAATCTGAAATGATCACAGACGTCGAAAGAGACATATATGTAATATGGAGAAGTGCAATGAGGATGGCATACAACTTGGCAGTAAAAATACTAGCTGAGTCTAACAAATGTCCTCGGACAACATCGTCAGGGAACACTTCCACGAACCCAACGCCATCAAAAGATTTGGAACCATCCATATAAACAGCAACAGCATGAGCATGCAATCTGAAATAATAAAAAAAAAGAGAGTGAGAAGCAGTCGTAGGTAGGAGAGCTTTGGTGCAGGGCAGTAGGGGAGAACAGACATGAACTGTTGGAACCTCCCAAGGGGGAAGAGAAAAGGCAGACGCTAAATGAACATACAAGGGAAGTAAGTGGAGAGAAGACCAGAGTGAGTGAAGACAAAGAGAAAATGGTCAAAGCAGGGACGTCAAACAAACAATGGGCTTTTACTAATATCTAAGACTAACCTATATGTAGATGGAACACAAAGGTCATGAAAGTGAACAATGTAATGAAGGCAATTAGCACCACGACAATCAGCTAAGGACGGGACATTCGCCTCAGCATAGAGGCTTTCAACTGGGGATGAGCAAAAGGCACCAAGGCATAAACATAGGCCTTGATGATGAAGGGGATCTAACTTAGAGAGAGTAGTAGGAGAAGCTGCAGAAAACACTTGGTTTCCATAATCCAGCTTGGACAAAACTAGGTTGGAATGCAAACAGAGGAGAGTTTGGTGATCTGCTCCCCATGAACGATGCACGAGAATTTTAACGAGATTCAGCCAACCATGGCAAGTTGATTTCAAAGAAGAAATGTGAGATTTCCATGTCAACCAACAATTAAAGAGAAGACCAAGAAACTTTACTGTATCACATTCTGGAATATGTGAGCCATGTAAATACAATGGAATACCTGGGATAAGAGGATGTCTAGTGAAGGTAATGAAACGGGTTTCCATACTAGAAAATTTAAAGCCATGAGAAGTAGTCCAATGGAAAACTCGGTCAATTGCATCCTGAAGGGAGGCTGCTACCAGGTGACAGTAAGCGTCTGAGTAAGATATAGTGAAGACATCCACATAAAGTAACGACCAAATATGAGATTGAAGAACGGAAGGTAGGTCATTTATAGCTAAGAGAACAAGGGTAGTGTTAAGGACACAACCTTGTGGGACTCCCTCGGTTTGTACAAAGTCCGAGGAAATAATAATAAAAATAATAATGATAATAATAATAATAATAATAAATACGATATAATTGAAGAAGGAAATTGGACAAAAATACGAGGGAGTGCTTGACACATTGTCAGTGTGACTTTGTTTATGATTGAGTGAGCATTAGTCTCCGTGCTCTTCCAAACATTTCACAACAATTCAGCGGCTGAGGCAGTGGTATTTAATAATATATATGTTATAAATAATAATAGTACATGTTATTATTAATAACATGTATTATTATTATTATTATTATTATTATTATTATTATTATTAACATGTATGTTATTAAATACCATTGCTTCAACCACTGCCTCAATCGCTGCCTCAACCACTGCCTCTACCATTCCAGTCACACTCAATTTACAAGCACCAAACACAATGAATTATTGTGAATTCATTACCTGTTAATATAAAAGAAACACTACCTGTTTATAAATTCAAGTCTCTTCTCAAAGATCACTTACTCACCCAAAACCAAATAAATACTGAATAACTGAACCTTATAAATTGTATATCTTAAATGTTTCTCACAATTATATCACATAAATGTTAAACCTAAAACCCAATCTAACTTTATTATTTTTTAAATTCACTACCTAACAGAATACTCCATTCTACTGAATTTACAACAATGCATGCAACCATATGACCTGTCTTTGTAATACTCACTTGTGCTTTATAGTAATCAGTTTACATTAATGTTTTTCACTGATTTCATCATTGCTTAGTTAATCTTAAGTTAATTTTAAGCCAGCCCGTAATGCTATGCATAGTATAAGTGGCTTTGGCATGCTGCTCTTATCTGTATTTTTTTTTGTACCTCTGTAAGTGTGCTCAAATTATAAATAAATAAATAAATAAATAAATGTTTGGAAGAGCACGGAGACTAATGCTCACTCCAGCATAAACAAAGCCATACTGACGATATGTCAACCACTCCCTCGTATTTTTGTACAATTTCCTTCTTCAATTATATCGTATTTATTATTATTATTATTATTACTATTGTTATTATTAGCTGTAGCTGAAATGTTTGATTCTTTGCCGTGTTCAAGAGTAAACACATGATGTCACTGTCTAATACCTGTCCAAATAGCCATTACAATATGCAGTCATGAAAGGGTTTACATTATTTATACTGAAGTTTAATAGCAAATAATGAACAAACAAAACACTCACCACACTGAGTGGTGGGAGGGCTGGCTGCCAGTTGCGGGGGTCGGAGGGAGGGTAGTAGGGACTCGCAGGTGGCGGGAAACTTAAATATGATTTGGCAGCTGGGAATTTGGTGGCTGGGAATTTGGCGGTTGGGAATTCGCGAATGTGTGAAGCCTGTGAAAGTTGAAAACGTGAATGTTGAGGGAGACCTGTACTCGGTTTAATAGAACAGTTTGTTATTGAGCAGAGCAGACCAACGTTGTTGCCAACGGGTGTGAAGGTGGGTAGCTATTACAGCAAAATAGTCCGGAAATGGAACACCTCTATATGAAATTGGTAGGTCATGTACTGCTGACTGCGCAGCAGTGTCTGCCTGTTCATTGCCCTGTACGTCAACATGACCAGGGGCCCAACAAAAAATAATATCTTTATGCTTGGTAGAGATACGGCATAGCCAAAGTTGGATATGGAGAACTAGAGGGTGAGGTGTATCAAATTTAAGTATAGCCTGTAGAGCACTGAGTCTGAGACAACCACAAATGACAGGCATAGATGCGATACGAATAAGTGCTGCAAGAATGGCATACAATTCAGCAGTAAAAATGCTAGCCAAAGATAGTAAATGCCCTCGCACAATGCTGTCCAGAAACAATGCTGCAAATCCGACGCTGTCAGAAGATTTAGAGCCATCTGTGTACACGGCGATGGCATGAGAATGAGAGTGGAGTGGTCAAGAAAAGGAGAGCAGGGAGTGAGAAAGAACAGACCCGAACAGCTGGAACTTCCCACGGGGGTAGGGAAAAGTGAGATGCTACATGAACATATAAAGGCGGTAATTGAAAGGAAGACAAGAGCGAATGTAGGTGAAGAGAGAAGGGATGGAGCAAACAGGGGCAGCGAACAAATAAAGAATGTCTACGAATATCAGTGACCATTTTATAAATGGAAGGATTGCGGACATAGTAGCGAAGGCAATGGGCATCACGGCGATCAGACAAGGATGGAACATTCGCTTCTGCATAGAGGCTCTCAACAGGAGAAGAGCAAAAAGCACCAAGGCATAAACATAAACCTTGGTGATGGACAGGGTTAAGGCTAGAGAGAGTAGCAGGAGAGGCCGCTGAATAGATCTGGTCACCATAATCGAGTTTTGATAAAATGAGGGCTGAATGTAGGCGAAGGAGAGTTCGACGATCAGCTCCCCATGAAAGATGAGCAAAGATTTTAAGAAGGTTCAGCCGGCTGTGACAAGTTGCCCTTAGAGAGGTAATTTGGGGTTTCCAGGATAACCTACAGTCAAAGAGAAGGCCTAGAAACCTGACTGTATCACGTTCAGGGATACGGGAGCCATAGAAGTACAAAGGATGATTGGAGATGACAGAGCGTCCAGTAAAAGTAATTTGGCGAGTTTTGGTACTGGAAAATTTAAACCCATGCGTCGTGGTGGCCCAAATGGAAACACGGTCGACCGCATGCTGGAGAGAAACTGTAATGAGGTGACAGTCAGCGCCTGCACAAGCAATAGCGAAGTCATCTACATACAGTGATGACCAAATATTGGATGGAAGAACAGAGGCCAAATCATTTATAGCAAGGAGAAAAAGTGTTGTGCTCAGAACACATCCCTGCGGGACACCTTCAGCTTGGACAAAGTCCGGGGAGAGCACATTATTGACTCGAACATGGAAATGTCTGTCAGTTAAAAAGTTCTTAAGGAAAGATGGTAGATTGCCTCGGAGGCCTAAGGAGTGGACTTGGGCCAAAATATTATACCTCCAAGTTGTGTCACATGCCTTCTCAAGATCAAAAAATATGGCAATAACTGAGTGATTATTTGCAAAGGCATTACAAACATACGTATCCAAACGTAGTAAGGGGTCTATGGTAGAACGGCCCTTACGAAAGCCATATTGATGAGTGGAGAGACTGTTGTGTGTCTCTAAATACCACATTAAACGTCTATTTACCAAACATTCCATCACTTTGCAAACTGCATTGGTAAGAGCAATGGGACGATACTGGGAGGCTTCATGTCCAGTAGTGCCCGCTTTGCAGAAAGGGAGAACAATGGAAGATTTCCACTGCTGTGGAAGAACTCCTTGTGACCAAATAAGATTGAAAAGACGTAAGAGGACTGCAAGGGCAGACTGATGTAAATGTTGTAACATACGAATATGAATGTTGTCGGGCCCAGCTGCCGATGATCGGCAAGCTGAGAGTGTTGCCTCCAGTTCCTGAAGTGTAAAAGGCACCTTATATTGTTCTTCTCTAAGAGAAGAAAAGTCCAAGGGTGCTAACTCTCTGGCAGACTTTGAGGAAAGAAACGAGGGGCATAGATGGAGCCCCTGAGAAATACGAACCAGATGATTGCCAATTTCATTGACAACATCTAGTGGGTTTGCTAATTCAACACCGGCAACCTGCAGAACAGGAGCCGGGTCAGGAGAATATTTACCACTCAGTTTTTGTACTTTTTTCCAGACTGCACTCATAGAGGAAGCAGAGGTGATGGTGGAGACATAATCTCGCCAGCAAGTGCATTTAGCATCATGGATGGCACGGTGAGCAATCGCACACTTCTGTTTAAAATCAACAAGTCTCTCCGTGATTCTATTGTACCGGTACCTGCCCCACGCAGCGAGTTTCAAACCAACTGCACGATAAGCAGACCAAGGCACGCATTTCTGAGAATGCCTGCCCAAAGTTTGGGGTATAGAATGAGAAGCTGTGGTTAAAATGGAGGATGAGAAGAGGTGTAAAAGCTCATCAATGGAGGACGAAGAAGGAACCTCACTAAAAACAGTTAGTTGTGAGTAAAGGTTCCAATTTGCCTGATCAAATTGCCAGCGTGGGTTACGAAGAGGTGGTGAATATGAAGGGGAAATAAGAATGATTGGGAAATGATCGCTGTCACATAAATCAGGGAGAACAGACCAGGTGAAGTCTAATGCGGCAGAGGAAGAGCAGACTGAGAGATCGATGCAAGAGAGAGTGTGAGTCCGAGGATCAAAATGGGTGCGAGTACCTGTATTTAAAACATGGAGGGGGTGGGTAGCAGGAAAAGCCTCTAACTGAATGCCATGGGAATCAGTGAGACCCTCCCCAGAGGAAATGATGGGCATTAAAATCGCCAAGTAACAGAAGTGGTGGCAGTAACGATGAAACAAGAAAGGCAATATCCGGGATAGATAATGCCCGAGAGGGAGAGAGATACAAAGAACAGTGTATACCACCTATGCAAGTGGATACGGGCTGCTGTGTAATGCAGCGAAGTATGAACAAATAGCTGATGGTACGGAATATCAGTGCGTAGAAGAAGGGCACTTTCATTAAAGGTTCCATCAGGAAAAGGATCTGAAGAATACAATAAATTATAGCCTGAGATGGAATAGATAACAGCAGTGTGTAATTTTGGTTCCTGTAAGCAAACACCAACAGGGGAAAACTGGGAGAGCAACATCTGAAGCTCACCCCGATTACCCCTGAGGCCGCGAATATTCAACTGTAAATAGGCCATGATTGGCAACGATAAAGATACCTGAAATCCGCAGGTTAGGGTACCTACAGACTAGAGGGGTTAGAAAAGTCCACATGCGGTGCCAAAGGAAAACGTTCAAGCAGCGAAGGAACGGTGGGCTGTGAAGAAAGGAGTTGTGCAGATGGAGAAGAGGAAAGAGAAGGAACAGAGGGTGGATCAGTGTCCATTGATGGTTTGGTCTCTGCAATATTTTCAGAGATTGCTTCAAGTGTTTCGGAGTTCAGAGACATTGTATGGGAGACAATATTGGAGATGGAAGGAAGAGGAGTTTGAGTAAAGATCGGAACTGTAATGGACTGTACCAAGGTGGGGGGGGGCAAAAGAAGGGTGGAGGGAACTGGAGAAGTGTGGGAGGGGACAGAAGAGGCAGAAACCTGGGAGGTGGCAGAAGAGGAAGAAACTTTGGAGGGGACAGGGGAGGAAGGCACAGTACGAGGAGGAGGATGAACCTCCACACTTGTAACAGAGCCAGTGAAAGGGGAAGACCCAGGTACAGAGACCGGGAAGGTAAAATGTGGAGGTGGATGAAGGGAAGGAGGGGTTAAAGGAGATTTTTTGGACCTCAGAGAAGTAGAGGGACGATTGGGAGGAGGTGTTGTACGAGGTCTTGTCGATACCAGGGTTTGTGAGGGAGAACACGAAGAAGTGAGGACAGACTGAGGAGTTGAAGTAGGGATGTCTGAGCCCAGGACAGCAAAAGAATTAGACACAGGAGTGACTATGGAACTGGCAACCGCAGAGGAGGCTGCAGAAGATGTGACCCAATAAGTGGAGGGATGCTTTGAAACACGAGAATAAGAAACACTGGGCAGTCTCCCTTGGAGGCGGAGATGAGAAACTGCCATAGCATAAGGGAGACTCTCTGCCTCTTTGAGGCAACAAATTTCCCGCTCATTTAAGTAGACCTGGCAACGGCGAGAGTACGAAGGGTGAGCCTCATGACAATTAAGGCAAGAGGGAGGTCGGCTGCAAGACGTATTAGAATGGTCATCAGCACCACAGGCTGGGCATTTGGCTATAGCTCTGCAATATTTTGCTTATGTGGCCAAATCACCAGCAATTTCTACACTGTTGTGGTGTAGGGATCACCTTTCGAACTTGTAACTGATGTCCTGCTACATAAACAGAGGATGGGAGTTCACGGCTGTCAAAAGTTAAACGAGCCACATTGCAAGGGTATCGTCTCCACCCGTGGGCAGGAAGAACATAAATGTCTACCTTGAGAATTGGGAGATCTTGGAGTTCCAGCTGTTCAAGAATGTCATTGCCACTTGTCTGGAAATTCTGTTGGACTATGGTATGGGGCAGAATGACAGTACCACTACAAGAATTGAGGGAATGATGATTTTTGATAGTGATAGGAATAGTATCGATATGTGAAAGAATAGAAAAATCATGAGCTTGGGTAGCATTCTAGACTGTGATGATACGCATACCACTCTTAAGAGCATGAAAGGAAATATCTCTACCAACATGGCGTAGGAGCGCTTTGCCAATACTATGGTCAGAAAGATAGGTAGTAGAAGAAGTTGGTCTTAATGTAAAGAATTTAGCCTATTGTGTGGTCCAAAACTGAGAGGGAGTGCATGACGTGTCGGTCTTTTCCGAGTAGAATGGTAACAAAGTAACGTCATCAGGAGATAGCCATTGGCGTTTAGAAGTGGGACCAGAGTTGGTCCGACATGGGACGGGCTAGCGATTCGAAAATTGCCGCACCATAGAGGGAGAGGCCGGAAGCATAGTCAAAGGAGAGCGGAGGTCAGACAAACTGAAGGAGTCAGTCGAAACCCCGGCACCTGAAGCAGGTGATGAAACAGCACCAGCAAGAGGTACATGGGTCTTAGGAGTGTCTGAAAAGTGGCCAAAAGACGAGGCGAGGTCAGAACGGGGTGCGGTAACAATAAGGGGCCCAGGGGTAGCAGGGTCATGGATTGGGGACTCCATGGTTAGGTTACTTCTTTCTTTTTGTTTATAAGAAAAAAAATAAAGAAGAAAAGAAAAGAAAAAAAAAAGAATTAAAAAAGGGGAGACCGTGGAGGGATAGTTCCTAGGAGGAATGAAAGGGCCAGAAATATCCCTCCACACCCAAGAGGACCTCAGCACCGCAAGTAGTGCAGATGCAACATGGAACCCGTGCCATACCCTACCCTTCATGCCAGTAAACCATCAATCAGGAATAGCAATCTCACATCTGCCGAGCTACCTCGGTCGACAAAAGAGAGGGCAGCCAGATATCCGCCACAAAGCTTACCTCCTTCGGCCACCACTCCCGGAATCTGAAATGTGGCTTCCAGAGATACACCCATCACCCGAAAGACACCCAAAGCCACCCTCCGGGATACCGGAGAGGGATCGAGACATCCCCAGGCGGTCCAGATTCCACGGCAAACTATGCCACCCCCAAGAACCTCAATGGAATGGGATGGACCCTGGTACCCTTTCCCCTACCTAGGAACTAGTGCGCCTGTGGGAAAATTCCAAAGGCCAAAAAAGGAAGGGCAAAAGGGAGGGGTGGGGAGGAGGAGGAGGAAAGGAAAAAGGGAAGGATTGGGAGGATGGGATAGGGAAGGGGGGATTGGGGGGTAATTAAGTTCGGTCTGAGGAAGGAGACCGACAGGTCTAATTCCTCAGACTAAGAGCCTCTTCACCACACCAAGGAGCCCCCCTTGAAGAGGTCTTCTTGGCTAACATATCAACTTTATCATGAAGGAGTAATCCAATGTGTGACTGGATCCACAGCAATTGTACATTAATTCCTTTGTCCCGGTACAGGGGTATGGGAAAAGTCTGGAGAATAGTCCAATAATGAAGCCGGGTCAGTACAGGGTGCGGTAATGAAAAAGGGCCTTGGAGAAGGAAGGGAGTATGGAACAAAGACTCCATGATGGAGGTACTTCTTTCTTATTATTATTTTAAAGAAAAAAAAAAGGAAGAGGGTCGGAGGGACAGTTACTAGAAGGCATGAAAGGGCCATAAGTTCCCCCTCTCATCCAAGAGGACTTTAACAATGCCAGCAGTGCAGATTGCAGTGTGGAACCCATGCCATATCCTACCCTTCGTGCCAGTAAACCAGCACTCCTGGATAGCACCTCACATCCACCAAGCCACCTTGGTGGACAAAAGAGAGGGTGGTCGGATACCCACCACAAAGCATACCTCCTTTGGCTGCCACCTCCCAGAAATGACAAGCAGCCCCTGGAGATACACCCGTAACCTGCAGGACACCTTATCCCACCTACTGGAAATCCGAGAAGGGAGCAGGGTGCCTCCAGATACAATCCAGATTCCATGGCAAACTACATCACTCCTGAGGAACCCCATGGAGTGGGATGAACACCGGCACACTTCCCCCTACCTAGAAACCGTAATGCCAGATGGAAGGACCCCAGAGGCTACAAAGAGGATGGGGAAAAGGGAGAGTTTGGAGGGGAGGAGGAAAGGAAAAGAGGGGATGAGGAGGATGAAATAGGGAAGGGGGCATTGGGGGGTAATTAGGTTTGGCCTGAGCAAGGAGACCAAAAGGTCTAATTCCTCACATCAAGAGCCTCTTGACTGTATTATCAACATAAAGGTGACCCTTCATGAAGGAGATTCTTTACTGAATGAACTTTCATGTGTCGTGCTAGATATTTTTTTAGTTTATACTTTTTTAAGCACTCTGAACATTTATACGGTTTTTCTTGTGAATGAATTATCATGTGTTGCATGAGAGTTGGTTTTTGCTTAAAGTTTTTTAAACACTCTGAACACTGATATGGTTTTTCTTGTGAATGAACTATCATGTGTTGTTTTAGATTTGATTTATGTCCAAAGGTTTTTAAACATTCCGAACACTGATATGGTTTTTCTTGTGAATGAACCCTCATGTGAAGTTGAAGACCTGATTTTGCTCTAAAGTCTTTTAAGCACTCCGAACACTGAAACGGTTTTTCTTGTGAATGAAGTCTCATGTGATGTACTAGAGTTGATTTATGTCGAAAGGTTTTTAAACACTCTGAACAATGAAATGGTTTTTCTTGTGAATGAACTCTCTTGTGTCGTATCAGACTTGATTTCTGTGAAAAGTTTCTTGAACACTCCGAACACTGATGTGGTTTTTCTAATGAATGAACTGTCATGTGGTTCATTAGATCTGGTTTACATAAAATGTCTTCTAAACACTCTGAATACTGATATAGTTTTTCTTGAGAATGAACCTTCATGTGTTTTGTTAGATGTGATTTTTGTCTAAATTCTTTTAGACATTCTGAACACCTATATGGTTTTACATGTGAATGAATTCTCACGTGTTGAATAAGAGCTGATTGATATGAAAAATCTTTTGAACACTCGGAACACTGATATGGTTTTTCTTGCGAATGAGTTCTCGTGTGTTGTATTAGACCTGATTTTTGTGAAAAGTTTTTTAAACACACTGAACACTGAAATGGTTTTTCTTGTGAATGAACTCTTATGTGTTTTATTAGATTTGATTTACATGAAAAATCTTTTGAACATTCTGAACACCGAAATGGTTTTTCTTTTGAATGAACTCTCATGTGTTTTATTAAACTTGATTTAAATGAAAAATCTTTTAAACATTCTGAACACTGAAATGGTTTTTCTTGTGAATGAATTCTCATGTGTTTTATTAAACTTGATTTACATGATAAATCTTTGAAACATTCTGAACACTGATATGGTTTTTCATGTGAATGAACACTCATGTGTTGTGCTAGATTTGATTTTTGTGAAAAGTTTTTTTGACATTCTGAACACTGATATGGCTTTTCCTGTGAATGTATTCTCATGTGTGTTACTAAATTAGATTTTTGTGAAAACTCTTTCAAACATTCTGAACAATGATATGGTTTTTCTCCTGTATGAGTTTTTGTGTGTTGGATTAGATGTGAATTTTGTGAAAAATTTTTTGGGCACTGTGAACACTGATAAGGTTTTTCTCCCGTATGAACTCTCATGTGAATTATTAAATATGGTTTTTGTGAAAACTGTTTTAAACATTCTGAACACTGATGTGTTTTTTTTAAAGGACCTTTCTTGCACCGCATCTTGTTACTTATCTAAGAAATCACGAAGATAATGAGTATTGATATCATTTTTTTTTTTTGGTCTCTGAACTACTGCACATTACATCTCTTGAAATTTCTATAAGAGAATACAGTGGTATCTTGAGTTACGAACTTAATTCGTTCCAGAAGGCTGTTCGAGTGCCAATACCGAATGAATTTGTTCCCATAAGGAATAATGTAAATTAGACTAATCCGTTTCAGACCCCCAAAAATACACTTACAAAAGCACTTACATAAATACACTTACATAATAATTTGACTTTTGAGCTGTTCGTATCCTGAGGTACCACTGTATTGTGGAAATAGTTTAAACATATTGTAATCATATAATATCTAATTATTACCTGTTGTTTATTGTAGAAACTACCTAATATTTAAGGAAAAAACATTTAAAAAATCTCAAAGAATATAATTTAATTATACATTAAATATTATTTCTGCACTTACACTGTGTATGAAAGCACAGAAAGTGTTTTAGTATGCAAAGACCTTATATAAAAATAAATACACAACAACAAATTAATAAACAACAACACTCATTCATAAACACTGCATAATATATTAGTATATCATCAATATAGCATCAAATTTTGTGCTAGACATAAGAGAATGGATCAGCACAGTGTGTGTGGTATGAAGAGAATTCCGCCATACAGGGCATGATAGGAAGAACTAACTTTTTACCCTGTGTTTACGTTAAAAATTTTGGGCCATGTTTTTTTTAGCTGTTTGTTGATTAAGTGTTAAGAACAGAACATTTCTGTAACCACGTAGTAAGATAATGGTATGATACTAAAAGACAGTACTGAAATATAAGCAGGAAAATAAAAGATTATTAAAAAAATATTTTGTTTGATGCCAGTAAGTTAATAATGACATCTACCAAATATTAAAGACATGGAAGGAATGTGTGAAGATAAAATATTTGAAGTAGAGAGAGTAATATATATTATATATTACAATATTCTGCTCACAATCATTACCTGAAGAGAAAGTAATGGAAATAATACATTACAATAATTTTCCAAAGCCTTACAGCTCTATGAAGGCTTTATTACTTTATTACTTTTGCATAATGGTTAAAAAACTTAACTGATTATTTAAGTATACAAGAATATTACAAAATAACTTGATATTTTATTAAGACTTTATACTTGCTTCTTATAAAGACACTAACCAAATGTTGATAATACATGTACAATACTATATTAATATATGTACAGTATTATAGTAAATAAAGTAATATTCACTGGTTCTTGAGGATGTAGTTGTAATTGTCAAATATTGAGGTGAGCTTCAAGTCTGGACATTCATGATGAATTAACCACAATGTAGTCATCATTACCACATTGCTTTCACAGTTTCTGCAGTATATCTGCCACTTACAACAATTTCATTGTACTGGATGATGGCACTTAGTAGAATTCTTTTGTTGAGATGAACTGCAACAGGAAAGAATACAAAATTAATCAACATCTGTAAATTCTTGCAGCTTCAAATTTAGAGCAAAAAGGCTGGTAGGCCTACATCTAACAGAATGGGTCTGTGTGGTCAGTGTGCACAGTAAACAAAAAATCTGGGCACCTATATTGCATTGTGGGAACGCCATCTCAGTACACTTTGTTCATCAGGCCTCATTGCAAGAAAGCTCTCACTCCCCGGCGAGTGGATGTGAAGAGGAGTCCTATGGTTTTGAACCATATGGTACAATAATGCCATATGGTACAATGGTACTATATGGTACAGGGACCCCAATGGAAATAAGTCAGTCTTTCTGACTTTTTTAGGTTGTCCTAGGTTCTCCACACATATGCTGCTATGTATCATAATCTATGTAACTGTATTTGTGTATACCTGAATAAACTTGTAATAAAGTTGGTAGAATTACCGACAATATGTATAGTAAAAGGACACAAGTGCAACTAATGTGACATTTTATTGTGGCAACGTTTTGCTCTCCAGGAGCTTTATCAAGCTTGATAAAGCTCCTGGAGAGTGAAACGTTGCCACAATAAAATGTCACATTAGTTGCACTTGTGTCCTTTTACTTTACATACTGAATAAACTTATTATGCCACATGCATTCAGGGAAGTAAGTTTATTCTGGTATACACAAATAGTTACATAGGTTAACATACATAGAAGCATATATAGAGAGATCCTAGGATAACCCAAAAAAGTCAGAGTGACTTATTTTCATTGGGGCCCCTGTACCTGTATCATATGATACCATGTAACATATGCAATTCCAAAGGGACAAAGTACATCCCATGGCCCTACACCTGGAATAGACAGTGAAAGTGACCATGGTCTGGCTAAAACTGGGATGGATAGACCACATGCGGTGATGGTAGTGCCACGAGCATACGGCACCAGCCCAGGCTGGGACCCAAACCGCTGACTCAGCAAGTCCAGGACAGCTCACTGTTATGCACCGGTAAAAGGAAACAACTGTGGCTGAAAAGTATTTGTTTTATGCAACAATAATGCTTATGCCTCATGTCTATAAGCATAATATAAAATCTTACTGGTCCACAGATGAGTAAGACACCACTGTGCATGACACCTTTCAAAGACTTTCATAGACTGCAGCAGTTCTAGGAACATGTCCAGTGACTGTACATATGTAAATATATAAAAGAACATTACAGGCCACAAATATTACTGGGAAAAAAAAGGTAAAATAAAATTTTTAAAATGCGACTTTACGGAAGTCGCCAATGTTGCTGCCACATGGTCATTGAGGATCAACTTCACGCCTCTATATTTTGGAAAGTACTGATCGGAATTTTTTTGTTTTGTTTTATTACAACTAGAAAAATATTATCTTTAATTCTATATGAACATTTTTTTTTTTCAAAAACTTCTTGGATCCTGACTGTCACTCTGAGATTTGGCCTCTGAACCCTCAAAGGGTTAAGAGGAAAGTGATGTTGACTCTGAATTTAGTGGCTTTGAAGTGGATTTGGCCACAAGTGTCAGGGAAATATCAAAAACCTCGATAATAACCCATGTGCAACATTTGTGCAACATCCTTTCAATTTTGATACCACTGGTAGTGTCATCCTGCCAGAATGTCATATAACCTATGCCGTAAGTAAAGAGAAGTAATTCTGGAATGTGTAATGTGTGTTCAGCAGGCTGGTTGGCCTGCTGGCTGGCCTGCTGGCTAGCTGGATGACAGGCTGGCTGATTGGCTGTCTCTGTCTGTCTGTCTGTCTGTATCTATCTCTGTCTGTCTGTAACTATCTCTGTCTTTATCTCACAGGCACATACAGTGGACCCCCGCATAACGATTACCTCCGAATGTGACAAATTATGTAAGTGTATTTATGTAAGTGCGTTTGTACGTGTATGTTTGGGGGTCTGAAATGGACTAATCTACTTCACAATATTTCTTATGGGAACAAATTCGGTCAGTACTGGCACCTGAACATACTTCTGGAGTGAAAAAATATCGTTAACCGGGGTTCCACTGTATGAATACAATTATACATAGTGTAAATTACCTAGGAAAACCCAAAAAATCCAGACAACGTGCTATACTGTGCTTGTAGATATACTGCATAATAAGCATGACTGGCAATTAATACGCATTTTCACTTGTTCAGGAATCCGACATGACTACTCTGCATCATGTGTAATACCTGTTGGTTCATAAGTCACTCTGAGACAGAAAGAGACAAGCAAACAGAGAGACAGAAAGACAGATAAGTAGAGACAAATAGAGAGCTAGACAGACAGAAGGACAGACAGACATGTTTATGTGTAACAGTGAAAACAAATAAAGCCAAGGCAGTGTATGATCATTAAATGTCACTCCACTGCTGCACGGTCAGCATTGGAGCGACACTCATCTTACACCATGCTTCGAGGACTTTCATATATGCTCCCGTGTGTCCAAAACGTTGCTGGCACCTATAAATACTATGTACATATTTCTAAACAATAATATGTAACAAAGGTAGGTGAAAATGTTCACCTGTCACTGTGTTTGTGACTATTTGAGTACTATTTCAGCACAGAATGACTGATATATTACATGGTTTTATTTGGCACATTTTAGTTACTGCACTACTGAAAAACTGCAGCACAATTTTATACAACACTTCATAAAATTAACTTTAAATGGTTCTGTTTGCGGGCGTGGAAAAAATTTCCCTAGCTCAAGCTGCTGCCTTGTTGTGGGTCAGCGGCGGAGACCTCCCACCATCCCTTGCCATCCCCCAACACTCCCGCCACCGCCATCCCAGCCTTCCATTCTCCTCTACAAGCTAGCTGTGTTTGTGAAATGTGTTTTGATATTTTAATTACAATATCTTGTATCTGCCAAGCAATCATGACACCCAGTAGGCATACCAGTGTTGCTGAAAGTGGCAAGTGACTTACTGACTGACTGACTGATTTACTGACTTACTGACTGATGTATTGACTGACTGACATACTTTCTGGCTGACTGACTGACGTCCTTACTTATTCACTTACCGACTGACTTACTTGGCTGACTTACTTGACTGACTTACTGACTGGCTGACTTACTGACTGACTTACTGACTGACTAGCTTGACTGATTTACCCCCTAAATGGTCCAAACGTATATATACGTTCTTACGCATAGCACCCCGAACATATATATACGTTTTAATTTTCCTGTCTCCAAATTTGGCACGATTGGCCTGAGATGCCTGGTCAGTATAGAATGGGTCTTAACACTCGGTGTGCTCAGTATTAAAAAAATTTGGAACCACTTAGTACCTTGTGGGAGAGCCAGTTAAATTAAGCCCCAGCTAGAACAAACAGTGCAGCAAACACCAATGATTCACTGATGTAATGTCATATTAACACTCCTCTTTTAACCCTTTCAGGGTCCGTCCCGTAGATCTACGGCTTTACATTCAGGGTCCAAACCATAGATCTACGCCATGAGCTCAGCTCACTCTGATAAACTGTGAGTGGTACATTTGGGCCTAGATATGAGAGAATGCATCTATGTGGTATGTGTGCACCACATAAAACAGATCCTGCAGCACACTGTGTATAATGAGAGAAAAAAAATGAAATCATGATTTTTCGATTAAAACAGCAACTTTGCAGTGTTTTTTCGTATGTTTTTTATAGTTGTATTTGCGATTTCTTGGTCTCATTTGATAGAATGGAAGACATATTACAGAAATAGAGATGATTTTGATTGGTTTTAGCATTGGAAATGGCTTGAAACTGAGCTCAAAGTAGCGGAAATGTTAAATTTTTACCGATGTTCAAGAGTAAACAAACGACCTCACACGTCTAATACACGTCAGCTGGTCTGTCTAATATACATTCACAAATATGGTGATGATATTTATACAATTATTACAGTATTGCATAACAGTAAATCTTCTATTTTTTGTGTGAATAAAAATTCATTATGTGAATAAAAAATCAAAATGGAATTTATTTGTAAAGCCTCAAAACATAACTAATGAACAGAGGAAATGTTAGTTTAGAGCCAGGAATGCCTACATTGTTCATTCTGGACCCTATTTTGAAATTGGAATATTTTGAACTTTGTGTTAAATTGGCCAAATTAACAATTTCCGATCACTTTATTTTGTAGTTGAAACAGTTGACTTGGCGATTTCTTGTGCTCAATCGATAGAATAGAAGTAATGCTAGTGAAATAGCTAAGAATTTGGTTGATTGGAATAATGTAATTGGCCTAAAATGGGAGTCAAAGTCGGCAAAATCGCCGATTCGTAAATATCGCTGACACATCAAAATTCGCGAGAGCATAATTTCGTCAATTTTCCACCAAATTTCGTACTTTTTGTTTTATTACCTTCACAAAAAGATTCTCTACGATTTCATAAGAAAAAATAACAAATTTTTTTTTTGAAAATTCTTGGACACTGGTGTGTGACTCCAGATTTGGGCCTTGGACCCTGAAAGGGTTAATCCTTTGACTGTCGCAAAATTTCAAAAAAAAAAAAAATTATTTTTTCTTATGAAATGATAGAGAATCTTTTCCTGATTGTAAAGACACCAAAAAAACGAAATTTGATAGAAAACTGACGGAATTACGCTCTCGCGAAGTTAGCAACCTAGGCGATATTTACAAATCGGCGATTTTGCCCACTTTGAGCCCTATTGTCGGCTAATTCCATTATTCCAGTCAACCAAACTCATAGCTATTTCTTCAGAACTCCATTTTTTCCATCGAATGAGTACAAGAAACTGCCCATTTACCGATTTCAACTACCCAATAACATGGTCAGAAATTTGCAATTTGGCCAATTTCACGAAAATTAAAAAATATGACAATTTCAAAATAAGGACCAGAATGAACAATGCAGACATTCCTGGCTCTAAAATAACATTTTCCTTGTTCATCAGTCATGTCTCCAGGCCCCTGTGATATTACTCTTGCTTTTTATTTTGAAATTTTATTCAAACAAAAAATAGAAGATTTACTGTTATGCAGACTACTGCAATACTGTAATAATTGTAAAAATTACATCAACCCATTCATGACTGCATATTAGAATGGCTATTTGGACATTTATTGGACAATGACATCATTTGTTTACTTTTGAACATCGGCAAAAATCAAACATTTCCCGTACTTTGTGCTCCATTTCCAGGTTCTTTTTATAGTAAAATTAATCAAAATCACCTCTGTTTCTATAATATAGTTTCCAATTTATCAAATGAGACCAAGAAAACGAGAATACAACCACAAATACTATACGAAAATAGACCACAAAGTCGGCATTTTAATTAAAAAAATGATCGGAGTTTTTTTTTTTCTCATTATGTACTGTGTGCTCCAGGACTTTTTTTATATGGTGCACACTGACCACACAGATCCATTCTCTCACATGTGGGCCTACCAGCTTTCTCCTGCCTGATTTGAAGCCGCTAGAATTTATGAGTATACAGTGGACCCCCGCATAACGCTATTAATCCATTCCTGAGAGCTCAATGTTATGCAAAATTATCGTTATGCGAATTAATTTTCCCCAACCAACCTTCGCTGGCCTTAAATTCACTGGCATCACCACTAGCTGCAGGCATTTTTCTAATTAAATCCTCATGCAACTTCCTAGCCTTTTCACTTATGATCACTTGAGAGATGCTATCGCCTGCTATCTGTTTTTCGTTTATCCACACCAATAACAGTCTCTCAACATCTTCTATCACTTGCGATCTCTGTTTCAAAAGCAGAGTTAAACCTTTGGCAAGAACAGCTTCCTTGATTGCCGTTCTCTTGGACACGATACAAGCGATGGTTGATTGGGGTTTACTATACAACCTGGCCAGCTCTGAGACACGCACTCCACTTTCATACTTAGCAATGATCTCTTTCTTCATCTCCATAGTAATTCTCACCCTTATTCCTGTAGGGTTGGCACTAGAAGCTTTCTTGGGGCCCATGGTCACTTATTTTTCAGGTGAAATCACTATAAAAAGGCTGTAATACGAAATGTTCCAATTGTATGCTTGAATGTTACCATGGAGGCTGGCTTGTAAACAATGCCACTGGCAGAACAAGTGAGGGTGGCTCAGGCTGCAAGGACGTGTCTCGAACAAATTGTCTCGAACGAATCGCGTTGACCGAATTTTTTAACACTATGCGAGGCAAAATTTGGGCGATAAAATGTATCGCTATGCGGATTTAACACTATGCAATGCCAACGTTATGCGGGGGTCCACTGTATATATGTCAAACACGGTACCTCGTAAACGTATATATACGGCCGCGACAGTCAAAGGGTTAAGAGGAAAGTGATGTTAACCCCAAGTTTAGGGTCTGTCGATTTCTGTCTATATCTGCCTGTCTCTGTCTATCTGTCTCTATCTGTCTCTGTCTGTCTGTCTCTGTCTTACAGGTACACATAAATACAAGTACAGTAGGGCTCCACTTATACGGCGGGTTAGGTTCCAGGCTGTCGCTGGAAAGCAGACGTCGCCGGAAGGCAGAACGCCATTTTTTTCTATTTATAAATGCATATAAATGCCAGACAACAAGTTTACACTAAATTATATTAAGTTGGTAATAGAACAAGGCATTAAAAACACACAAAGTAAAATACATTCACAGTAATTTCAATACTTATCTTAAAGTATTTGCAACCCTAATGTAGGGAGAGAGGTGAGTAGCACTTATTTGTAGGAAGTCAGGTGTAGGTAGCCCTGGCTCCCCGTCTCATACTTAATATACGATATTTAAAACATCCCAGAGAGGTAAAATACACATACAGTACACTACACATATTTTAAGGTAAATAATGAGTCTTAACCCTTTCAGGGTCCGTCCCGTAGATCTACGGCTTTACGTTCAGGGTCCAAACCGTAGATCTACGTCATGAGCTCAGCTCACTCTGATAAACTGTGAGTGGTAAATTTGGGCCTAGATATGAGAGAATACATCTATGTGGTATGTGTGCACCACATAAAACAAATCCTGCAGCACACTCTGTATAATGAGAGAAAAAAAAACTGAGACCATGATTTTCGATTAAAATAGCGACTTTGCAGTGTTTTTTCGTATGTTTTTTATAGTTGTATTTGTGATTTCTTGGTCTCATTTGATAGAATGGAAGACATATTACAGAAATAGAGATAATTTTGATTGGTGTTAGCACTGGAAATGGCTTGAAACTGAGCTCAAAGTGGCGGAAATGTTAAATTTTTGCCGATGTTCAGGAGTAAACAAACGACCTCACACGTCTAATACACGCCAGCTGGTGGGTCCAATATACATTCACAAATGTGGTGATGACATTTATACAATTATTACAATATTGCATAACAGTAAATCTTCTATTTTTTGGTGTGAATAAAAATTCATTATGTGAATAAAAAATCAAAATGGAATTTATTTGTAAAGCCTCAAAACATAACTAATGAACAGAGTTAATGTTAGTTTAGTGCCAGGAATACCTACATTGTTTATTCTGGACCCTATTTTGAAATTGGAATATTTTGAACTTTGTGTTAAATTGGCCAAATTACCAATTTCCGGTCACTTTATTTTGTAGTTGAAACAGTTGACTTGGCGATTTCTTGTGCTCAATCGATAGAATGGAAGTAATACTAGTGAAATAGCTAAGAATTTGGTCGACTGGAATAATGTAATTGGCCTAAAATGGGAGTCAAAGTCGGCAAAATCGCCGATTCGTAAATATCGCTGACACATCAAAATTCACGAGAGCATAATTTCGTCAGTTTTCCATCAAATTTCGTACTTTTTGTTTTATTACATTCACAAAAAGATTCTCTACCATTTCATAAGAAAAAATAAAAAATTTTTTTTTTTAAATTCTTGGACACTGGGGCACCACTTCAGATTTTGGCCTTGGACCCTGAAAGGGTTAATATAGGAAGAGAGGTGAGTAGTATATATTAACATCGACATCCTTGTTCACTGAATATAATCATTTCTAACAACTACCTTTAGATGCCATCATAAACGAAGGTAGAAGTAATGAATAATTCATGACGAAAATTGTAAACAAAAGCAGAGTGAGGGAGTGGCTGGGCCAAACGCAGATTCATACACGTTTTCTCTGATGGCTGAGCAGAGAAAACGTAATGTTGTCCCTCCACTCGGCTACCACACAGGTCCACAAGTATTATTATCAGAGCACACATAAAATATGCAATAAATGCCAGACAACAAGTTTACACTAACTTATATTAAGTTAGCAATAGAAATAGGCATTAAAAACACAATAAAATGAAAGAAACACACAGAGTACACTTATTACTTACCTTAAAATATTAATATTAATGTGTGAGAGGTGAGTGGCAGGGTGTTTATTGAATAAAACCAGAATGGGACACCATCATCCTCTAACTTTGTTCAGAATAAACAAACAACAACACACCATTTTTAGAGTGAATGAAGATAATAATATTAATAATAATAATAATAATAATATTATTATTATTATTATTATTATTAGTATTAATAATAATATTAACCCTTTCAGGGTCCAAGGCCCAAATCTGGAGTCACGCACCAGTGTCCAAGAATTTTCAAAAAAAAAATTTGTTATTTTTTCTTATGAAATCGTAGAGAATCTTTTTGTGAAGGTAATAAAACAAAAAGTACGAAATTTGGTGGAAAATTGACGAAATTATGCTCTCGCGAATTTTGATGTGTCAGCGATGTTTATGAATCGGCGATTTTGCCGACTTTGACTCCCATTTTAGGCCAATTACATTATTCCAATCAACCAAATTCTTAGCTATTTCACTAGTATTACTTCTATTCTATCGATTGAGCACAAGAAATCGCCAAGTCAACTGTTTCAACTACAAAATAAAGTGATCGGAAATTGTTAATTTGGCCAATTTAACACAAAGTTCAAAATATTCCAATTTCAAAATAGGGTCCAGAATGAACAATGTAGGCATTCCTGGCACTAAACTAACATTTCCTCTGTTCATTAGTTATGTTTTGAGGCTTTACAAATAAATTCCATTTTGATTTTTTATTCACATAATGAATTTTTATTCACACCAAAAAATAGAAGATTTACTGTTATGCAATACTGTAATAATTGTATAAATATCATCACCATATTTGTGAATGTATATTAGACCCACCAGCTGACGTGTATTAGATGTGTGAGGTCGTTTGTTTACTCTTGAATATCGGCAAAAATTTAACATTTCCGCTACTTTGAGCTCAGTTTCAAGCCATTTCCTATGCAAAAACCAATCAAAATCATCTCTATTTCTGTAATATGTCTTCCATTCTATCAAATGAGACCAAGAAATCGCAAATACAACTATAAAAAACATACGAAAAAACACTGCAAAGTTGCTGTTTTAATCAAAAAATCATGATTTCATTTTTTTTCTCTCATTATACACAGTGTGCTGCAGGATCTGTTTTATGTGGTGCACACATACCACATAGATGTATTCTCTCATATCTAGGCCCAAATGTACCACTCACAGTTTATCAGAGTGAGCTGAGCTCATGGCGTAGATCTACGGTTTGGACCCTGAACGTAAAGCCGTAGATCTACGGGACGGACCCTGAAAGGGTTAATAATAATATTATTATTAGTATTAATAATAATAATAATAATATTATTATTTTTTTTTTTTTTTTTTTTTTTTCAACAAGTCGGCCGTCTCCCACCGAGGCAGGGTGACCCAAAAAAGAAAGAAAATCCCCAAAAAGAAAATACTTTCATCATCATTCAACACTTTCACCACACTCGCACATTATCACTGTTTTTGCAGAGGTGCTCAGAATACAACAGTCTAGAAGCATAAACATATAAAGATACACAACATATCCCTCCAAACTGCCAATATCCCAAACCCCTCCTTTAAAGTGCAGGCATTGTACTTCCCATTTCCAGGACTCAAGTCCGACTATATGAAAATAACCGGTTTCCCTGAATCCCTTCACTAAATATTACCCTGCTCACACTCCAACAGATCGTCAGGTCCCAAGTACCATTCGTCTCCATTCACTCCTATCTAACACGCTCACGCACGCTTGCTGGAAGTCCAAGCCCCTTACCCACAAAACCTCCTTTACCCCCTCTCTCCAACCCTTTCGAGGACGACCCCTACCCCGCCTTCCTTCCCCTATAGATTTATATGCTTTCCATGTCATTCTACTGTGATCCATTCTCTCTAAATGACCAAACCACCTCAACAACCCCTCTTCTGCCCTCTGACTAATACTTTTATTAACTCCACACCTTCTCCTAATTTCCACACTCCGAATTTTCTGCATAATATTTACACCACACATTGCCCTTAAACAGGACATCTCCGCTGCCTCCAACCGTCTCCTCGCTGCTGCATTTACCACCCAAGCTTCACACCCATATAAGAGTGTTGGTACTACTATACTTTCATACATTCCCTTCTTTGCCTCCATAGATAACGTTTTTTGACTCCACATATACCTCAACGCACCACTCACCTTTTTTCCCTCATCAATTCTATGATTAACCTCATCCTTCATAAATCCATCCGCCGACACGTCAACTCCCAAGTATCTGAAAACATTCACTTCTTCCATACTCCTCCTCCCCAATTTGATATCCAATTTTTCTTTATCTAAATCATTTGACACCCTCATCACCTTACTCTTTTCTATGTTCACTTTCAACTTTCTACCTTTACACACATTCCCAAACTCATCCACTAACCTTTGCAATTTTTCTTTAGAATCTCCCATAAGCACAGTATCATGCACAATATTATTATTATTATTATTATTATAGAAAGCACTAAACCCACAAGGGTCATGAATTGCTATATATAGAGTAAAGGCATACGAAAAGAATATTTTTCTACAGTTATCCCCCAGTTTGACTAGAGAAAACATAATTCTTCCGACACTACCTACACAGCTGCTTTGTAAACAAATCTCATATTTACACCAATTTTTATTCTGTGAGTGTATGTATCATGTTTATATGCTATGTAATGGGTTTCATATATAATTTAGAGGAAAATATCATAGATGGATTAATGAAAATGCCTATACAGTGGACCCCCAGTTCGCGATATTAATCCGTTCCTGAGAGCTCATCGTAAACCAAAATTATCGGAAAGCGAATCAATTTTCACCATAAGAAATAATGGAAATCAAATTAATCCGTGCAAGACACCCAAAAGTATGAACAAAAAACTTTTACCACATGAAATATTATGTTTAATGCAATAGAATAATTACAATAACAACAATAACAATAGAATAATTGACACTTACCTTTAAGGTAGAAATAAACCTTGGCATTAAAAAATAATAAAAAGTAAAATACACACACAGTACACTCATTACTTACCTTAAAATATTTGTAGTCTTAACCCCTTCAGGGTCCAAGGCCAAAATCTGAAGTGGTGCTCCAGTGTCCAAGAAATTTTGAAAAAAAAAAAAAAAAAAAAAAAAAAAAAAAAAAAAAAAAAAAAAAAAAAATAAAAAAATAAAAAAAAAAAAAAATTCTTACAGAATTAAAGAGTATATTTTTGTGAAGGTAATAAGACAAAAAAAATAATTTTCTGATCAGTACTTACTGAGATACAGCGGCGGCAAGTTGACCCAAAATGACCGGGTGGCGGCAACATCAGTGACTTTCGCAAAATCCCATTTTTTTATTTTACGTTTTTCTATACTTTTTTCTTTTCTTTTCTAATTTTTTTCTTTTTCTAATAACATTTGTGGCCTGTGAGACCAGTATAATGTATATTGTATAAGTGTACACTCATTGTATTCAACACAATAACTGCACTAGTTTATCATTATATTGCTTACAAAACTTGTTTACAAGTTTATTGTAAACAAAATGATGAAAATATTAGTGCGGTTATTGTGTTGAATACAACAGTACCATATAGTACCATATGGTACAATGGTGCCATAGGGAGAAATTGTACCATATGGTACAATGGTGCCATAGGGTGCAATTGTACCATATGGTACAATGGAACCATATGATACAATGATACCATATGGTACAATATGGTACCATATGATACAATGGTACCATATGGTACAATGGCACCATTTGGTACAATGGTACCATATGATACAATGGTACCATATGGTGCAATGGTACCTTATAGTACCATATTGGTGTAATGGTACCATATGGTGTAATGGTACCATAAGATGCAATGATACCATATGGTACATTGTACCATATGGTACTATTGTATTCAACACAATAAACACTAATATTTTCATTATTTTGTTTACAATAATTGTTTACAACAAAAATATGCAAAAATGTTGTATATTAGTAATGTTCTATTATATATTTACAAGTGTACAGGAACTTGACGTGTTCCTTGAGGTGGATGACAAAGCACTTTGTCTCGGAAACTGCAGAGTCAGTAGCTAGCTTGTGTCGCCACTCACTCAGTCTTGGCTGGTGTCTCAGGCCACCAACACCTATTGACCTTATGGTACATGGTATCATATGTTACAGGGTACCATATGGTACATTGTGCTATATGGTATAGGGTACCATGCAGTACAGGATAACATATGGCACAGGGTACCATATGGCATGGGGTACCATATGGTACAGGGCATCATACAGTACAGGACACCATATGGTACAGATACAGGGATAACTATGGAAATAAGTCACCCTGACTTTTTTGGGTTATACTAGGATTTTATACATATGCTGCTATGTATGATAATCTATGTAATTGTATTTCTGTACACCTGAATAAACTTACTCAAGTGCATGTGGCATCATAATTAAGTTTATTTAGTTATACAAAAATAAAGTTACATAGAATATCATACTTAGCAGCATATGTTTGGAGAACCTAGGATAACCCAAAAAAGTCAGACAGACTTATTTCCATTAGGGTCCCTGTACCATATGGTATAATGTACCATATGGTACAATGTACTTTATGGTACATTGTACCATATGGTACCACTCTACCATACAATACCATTGGACCATATTATACCATTGTATGACATGGCACCATTGTACCATATGGCACAATGGTACCATATGGTTCAAAACCATAGAATTCGTCTTCATCTCCACTTCCATCAGTCTTAGAACTGTAAGTTGTCAAGAGGAGAGTCAGAATTCGCCTGGAGAGTGAGAGGGGAGTGAGAGCTTCCTTGCCGCCAGGCACAATGAACAAAGCTACTTTGCCGGCGTTCCCACAATGCCATGCGGGCGTCCAGATTTTTTCTATGGTATGCACACTGACCACCCAGACTCATTCTCTCAGATGTAGGCCTACCAGCCTTCTCGCGCTAAATTTGACGCCGCTAGAATTTTGGCGTACATCTACAGTTTGGACCCTGAACGTAAAGCCGTAAATCTACGGGACAGACCCTGAAAGGGTTAATGTAGGATGAAAGGTGAGGAGTATTTATTAAAAGAGTTCAGGTGTGGTAGGTATGGCAGTCAGGTATGGAAGGTAATATACAGTGGTCCCTCGATAATCGTAGTTCTCGAGAATCGCAGATTTCGGAAATCATAGGGATATTTTCGTATAAACATGGGCTCGCTAATTGTAGATTGACTCGCAAATAGTAGTTCGTCCAGGACAGGTATACACAGCCCCGAGCCACCTCACACTCCATTCCTAGCCAGTGTGCCATTGTTTATCAGTAAGTGAGGATGATCCCACGAGTTCATGCAATATATTTCATAATATTCCATTCGTTTTAGTGTTTGCAACTGCTAAATAAGTCACCATGGCTCCAAGGAAAGCTTCTAGTGCCAGCCCTTTGGTAAAGAATGTGAAAAACACATATAATTTAAGAAAAAGTTTGTAGAAAAATATGAAGGTGGTGGTGGTAGAGTGGAAGCAGTTGTGATAGTGGTTGATGGTGGTAGAGTCCTCAGGTCAAGAAGGAAAACTGGTCAGTGGCTGGACAGCAGGGAACGAGTTGACGATCAAGAAGATCAATGGAAAGGTAGAAACGATGAAGAAGAAAGAGACTGTTGTGGAAATATCTAACACATTCTCAGTGCTACCCGACGAATGTGAGTCGACTACTGGAAACGTCACGACGACCGACACCAAGGAAGGTAAGAATATTGTTGTTGTTGGGGAGAGCCAAATTAGGTATATGGATAGGGCGTTCTGCTTGAAGGACAGGAGTAGGAGACAGAGGGTTTGCTTTCCTGGGGCTGGGATGGAGGATATTGTTAGCCGTCTGGATGACATCATGAGAGGTAATGGGAGCAATCCTATTATCTGTCTCAAGTGCTGGAGGCAACGATCTTGGCAGACGTAGGAGTGAAGACCTGATTAGCAGGTATAGGTCAGCAATAGAAATAATTAGGAGGAAGGGTGGGAACCCTGTCCTATGTGGTATTTTGCCAAGGAGAGGAGTTAGAAATGAATGGTTGTCCAGGGCAATTGGTGTCAACTGCTGGCTGGACAAATACTGTAAGGAAAATGCGGTAACATTCATTAACAACTGGGACCTCTTCTATGGCAGAAATGACATGTATGCCAGGGACGGGGTTCACTTATCTAGGTCTGGGGTGGGGGCACTGGCAACTACAGTGGAGGGAGCTGTTAGGACTTTAAATTAGGAATAGTTAGAGGTATGGGTTTTGGCAGGAAAACAGTAAAGTCCTAGTGTAGTAATATTGTGAGTTCTAGGGGAACTAGTAATAAGCAGAACGAGGTAGATATTGAAAAGCCAGTGACACTAGGTGATAAGGACAGTAATAGGTTTAGTAGAAAAACAGAAATGAGCAGGAAGAGTAAAGAGAAAGAAGAGTCTTTCATTGTTTATTATGCTAATAGCCGTAGTGCTAGGAATAAGATGGACGAGTTGAGATTAGTTGCTAGTGCAGGTAACATTGATGTATTTGCCTTAACTGAGACGTGGTTTAATTCAAAAAGTCGGGACATGCCTGCGGAATGTCACAATCAGTGTTTTAAATTGTTCCAAGTAGATAGAAGAATCGGGAAGGGGGGTGGGGTGGCATTGCATGTCCGAGATCACTTGAACTGTTGCATAAAAACGGGTATTAAGTCTGAAGTAACATATGCAGAGTCTGTTTGGATAGAATTTTCAGAGGGGCATGAAAAACAGATTTCAGGTATGATATACCATCCCTCAAACTTAGATAGGGACCAAGGGAGACTACTATGGGAGGAAATTGTTAAGGCCACAAGGCACGATAATGTTGTAATTCTAGGAGACTTTAACTTTAGTCATATTGATTGGAATTTCTTGAGTGGGAATTTAAAATCATACGACTTCTTAGAAGTAGTTCAGCATTGTTTTTTGAAACAGTTTGCGACAGAACCTACAAGGGGATACAGCCTGCTTGACTTAGTTCTGGCAAACAATGAATACGTCTGGATGACATCATGAGAGGTAATGGGAGCAATCCTGTTATCTGTCTCAGTGCTGGAGGCAACGATGTTGGCAGATGTAGGAGTGAAGACCTGATTAGCAGGTATAGGTCAGCAATAGAAATAATTAGGAGGAAGGGTGGGAACCCTGTCATATGTGGTATTTTGCCAAGGAGAGGAGTTGGAAATGAATGGTTGTCCAGGGCAATTGGTGTCAATTGCTGGCTGGACAAATACTATAAGGAAAATGCGGTAACATTCATTAACAACTGGGACCACTTCTATGGCAGAAATGACATGTATGCTAGGGATGGGGTTCACTTATCTAGGTCTGGGGTGGGGGCACTGGCAACTGCAGTGGAGGGAGCTGTTAGGACTTTAAACTAGGAATAGTTAGTGGTATGGGTTTTGGCAGGAAAACAGTAAAGTCCAAGTGTAGTAATATTGTGAGTTCTAGGGGAACTAGTAATAAGCAGAATGAGGTAGATATTGAAAAACCAGTGACACTAGGTGAAAAGGACAGTAATAGGTTTAGTAGAAAAACAGAAATGAGCAGGAAGGGTAAAGAGAAAGGAGTCTTTCAATGTTTATTATGCTAAATGCCGTAGTGCTAGGAATAAGATGGACGAGTTGAGATTAATTGCTAGTGCAGGTAACATTGATGTATTTGCCTTAAATGAGACGTGGTTTAATTCAAAAAGTCGGGACATGCCTGCGGAATGTCACATTCAGGGTTTTAAATTGTTCCAAGTAGATAGAAGAATCGGGAAGGGGGGTGGGGTGGCATTGTATGTCCGAGATCGCTTGAACTGTTGCAAAAAACGGACATTAAGTCTAAAGTAACACAAACAGAGTCTGTTTGGATAAAATTTTCAGAGGGGCATGAAAAACTGAATTTAGGTGTGATATACCGTCCCTCAAACTTAGATAGGGACCAAGGGAGACTACTATGGGAGGAAATTGTTAAGGCTACAAGGCACGATAATGTAGTAATTCTAGACTTTAACTTTAGTCATATTGATTGGAATTTCTTTACTGGGAATTTAAAATCATACGACTTCTTAGAAGTAGTTCAGGATTGTTTTTTGAAGCAGTTTGTGACAGAACCTACAAGGGGAAATAGACTGCTTGATTTAGTTCTGGCAAACAATGAATCCCTTGTTAATAACTTAGAAATTTCAGAGGAACTGGGTGCTAGCGACCACAAATCAATTACTTTTAGCATTGAATGGAATTATGATAGTAGGGATAACTCAGTAACAGTCCCAGATTTTCACTTAGCAGATTACGATGGGCTAAGAGAACATTTATCATCTGTTGACTGGGGTAACGAAGAAAGCTAACAATATGACAGTTTTCTGAACACTATACAGTGGACCCCCGCATAACGATGGCATCACATAGCGATTATTTCGCATACCGCTTACTTTAATCGCAAAATTTTTGCCGCGCATACCGATTAAAAACCCGCTCACCGATTTTCGTCCGAGACGCGTCCAATGTGCGCCCTCACCCAGCCTCACATGTGCCGCCCGTGCCATTGTTTACCAGGCAGCCAGCGCTAACATCCAAGCATACACTCGGAATATTTCGTATTATTACAGTGTTTTCGGTGGTGTTTCTGGAAAATAAGTGACCATGGGCCCCAAGAAAGCTTCTAGTGCCAACCCTGTGGTAAAAAGGGTGAGAATTAGTATGGAAATTAAGAAAGATTTTGAAGGGTTTGGGGCTAACCCTGAGAAGCCTATGCCAGTTGTGGAATCCATTGTGCCTACTTCAAAGATTAAGGAAATGTGTGCACAGTGGGTTGAACTGCAAACCTTTATGGATGAAAATCACCCTGACACAGCTGTTGCAAGCCGTGCTGGTGACTATTTCAATGACAATGTTGTGGCCCATTTTAGACAAATCGTAAAGGAACGGGAGGTACAGAGCTCTATGGACAGATTTGTTGTGCGACAGAGGTCCAGTGACTCTCAAGCTGGTCCTAGTGGCATTAAAAGAAGAAGGGAAGTAACCCCGGAAAAGGACTTGCTACCTCAAGTCCTAATGGAAGGGGATTCCCCTTCTAAACAGTAAGAAGATAATGCTCTCCCCTCCTCCCATCCCATCAATCATCACCAGATCTTCAATAAAAGTAAGTGTCATGTAAGTGTGCATGCCTTTTTCAGTTTGTGTGTATTAAAATTAACATTTCATGTGGTAAAAATTTTTTTTTTCATACTTTTGGGTGTCTTGCACGGATTAATTTTATTTCCATTATTTCTTATGGGGAAAATTCATTCACATAACGATTATTTGGCATAACAATTACCCCTCTTGCACGGATTAAAATCGTTAACCGGGGGTCCACTGTACATGCTGCTCAAAGAACGTTTATCCTGTATAAAGAAATTAGATCAAATAGAAATGACCCAAAATGGATGAATAATAGGCTGAAATATCTATTAGAGCATAAGAAGGGAATTTATAGGTGTATCTAAAGAGGTGAGGGTCATCTTATGAATCAGTATATTGACATTAAGAGGGACGTTAAAAAGAGGATAAGAAAAGCTAAAAGGGACTATGAAATTAAAGTTGCTAAGGATTCGAAAACTAACCCAAAAAGTTTTTTCCAGGTATATAGAGCAAAAGTTAGAGATAAGATAGGTCCCCTTAAAAATAACTATGGGCATCTTACTGAGTAACAAGGAGAATGAAATCTGCTCGATTTTAAATAATTATTTTCTCTCGGTTTTTACACAGGAAGACACTAACAACATCCCAGTAATTAATATTTATAGTAGGCCTGAAGAAGATAAATTATGTAACATCACAGTCACTAGTGAAATGGTTGTGAAGCAGATAGACTGAAGTAAAATAAGTCACCAGGACCTGATGAGCTTTTTTCAAGGGTTCTTAAGGAATGCAAAATGGAACTCTGTGAACCATTAACTAATATTTTTAATTTATCTCTTCAAACAGATGTAGTGTCTGATATGTGGAAGATGGCTAATGTAATTCGTATTTTTAAAACAGGGGACAAGTCGTTACCATCAAATTACTGTCCAATAAGCCTGACCTCAATCGTAGGCAAATTACTAGAGTCAATTATAGCTGAGATTATAAGAAGCCATCTCGATAAGCATAGCTTGATTAATGATACTCAGCATGGATTCACAAGAGGCCGGTCTTGTCTAACTAATTTATTAACTTTCTTCAGTAAAGCTCTTGAGGCTGTTGACCACGATAAAGAATTTGATGTTATTTACTTAGATTTTAGTAAGGCTTTTGATAGAGTTCCGCACCAAAGACTGTTAAAGAAAGTGGCAGCTCATGACATTGGGGAAAAAGTGCTCTCGTGGATCGAGTCATGGCTCACTGACAGGAAGCAGAGTGTGTCCATAAATGGGGTTAAATCCGAGTGGGGATCTGTAACAAGTGGCGTTCCACAGAGATCAGTCTTGGGCCCGTTGTTGTTTATAATATATATCAATGATCTTGATGAGGGTGTTACTAGTGATATGAGCAAACTCACCAATGACACAAAGATAGGTAGGATAATTGATTCAAACATAGATGTTATGGAACTTCAGGAGGATTTAGACAAACTCTATTCTTGGTCAGAAAAGTGGCAGATGCAGTTCAATGTAGATAAATGCAAGGTTCTAAAGCTTGGGAGTGCCCATAACCCTAGCACTTATAAGTTAAATGATGTAGAACTTAGCCATACAGATTGCGAAAAGGACTTGGGGGTTATGGTGAGCAGCAACCTTAAACCAAGACAGCAATGCCTAAGCGTACGTAATAAGGCAAATAGATTACTGGGATTTATATCAAGAAGTGTAAGCAACAGAAGTCCAGAGGTCATACTGCAGCTTTTTACATCATCAGTAAGGCCTCACCTAGATTATGCAGCTCAATTCTGGTCTCCATACTACAGAATGGACATAAATTCGTTAGAAAACATTCAGCATAGGATGACTAAATTAATACATAGCATTAGAAATCTTCCTTTTGAAGAAAGATTGAAGATTCTTAAGTTACATTCACTTGTTAGACGAAGAATGAGTATCATTAATCAAGCTATGCTTATCGAGATGGTTTCTTATAATCTCAGCTATAATTGACTAGTAATTTGCCTACAATTGAGGTCAGGCTTATTGGGCAGTAATTTGACGGTAACGACTTGTCCCGTTTTAAAAATAGGAATTACATTAGCCATCTTCCACATATCAGACACTACACCTGTTTGAAGAGATAAATTAAAAATATTAGTTAATGGTTCACAGACTTCCATTTTGCATTCCTTAAGAACCCTTGAAAAAACCTCATCAGGACCCGGCGACTTATTTTGCTTCAGTCGGTCTATGTGCTTCACAACCATTTCACTAGTGACTGTGATGTTACATAATTTATCTTCTTCTGGCCCACTATAGAAATTAATTACTGGAATGTTATTAGTGTCTTCCTGCGTAAAAACCGTGAGAAAATAATTATTTAAAATCGAGCACATTTCATTCTCTTTGTCACTAAGATAAGATGCCCATAGTTATTTTTCAGGGGACCTATCTTATCTCTGACTTTTGTTCTATATACCTGGAAAAAACTTTCTGGGTTAGTTTTAGAATCCCTAGCAACTTTAATTTCATAGTCCCTTTTAGCTTTTCTTATCCCCTTTTTAATGTCCCTCTTAATGTCAATATACTGATTCATAAGATGACACTCACCTCTTTTGATACGCCTATAAATTCCTTTCTTATGCCCTAGTAGATATTTCAGCCTATTATTCATCCATTTTGGGTCATTTCTATTTGATCTAATTTCTTCATAAGAATAAGAATAAGATTTCGTTCGGATTTTTAACCCCGGAGGGTTAGCCACCCAGGATAACCCAAGAAAGTCAGTGCATCATCGAGGACTGTCTAACTTATTTCCATTGGGGTCCTTAATCTTGTCCCCCAGGATGCGACCCACACCAGTCGACTAACACCCAGGTACCTATTTGCTGCTAGGTGAACAGGACAATAGGTGTAAGGAAACGTGTCGGAATTTCCACCCGCCGGGAATCGAACCCGGGCCCTCCGTGTGTGAAGCGGGAGCTTTAGCCACCAGACCACCGGGCCACCAAACGGAATAAAAATTCTTTGAGCGTCATGTATATTGTTCAGAAAACTGTCATATTGATAGCTCTCTTCGTTACCCCAGTCAACAGATGATAAGTGTTCTCTAAGCCCATCGTAATCTGCTAAGCGAAAATCTGGGACTGTTACTGAGTTATCCCTACTATCATACTTCCATTCAATGCTAAATGTAATTGATTTGTGGTCGCTAGCACCCAGTTCCTCTGAAACTTCTAAATTATTAACAAGGGATTCATTGTTTGCCAGAACTAAGTCAAGCAGGTTATTACCCCTTGTAGGTTCTGTCACAAACTGCTTCAAAAAACAATCCTGAACTACTTCTAAGAAGTTGTATGATTCTAAATTCCTAGTCAAGAAATTCCAATCAATATGACTAAAGTTAAAGTCTCCTAGAATTACTACATTATCGTGCCTTGTGGCCCTAACAATTTCCTCCCATAGTAGTCTCCCCTGGTCCGTATCTAAGTTTGGGGGATGGTATATCACTCCTAAAATCAGTTATTCATGCCCCTCTGAAAATTCTATCCAAACAGACTCTGTATGTGTTACTTCAGACTTAATACCCGTTTTTATGCAACAGTTCAAGCGATCTCGGACATGCAAAGCCACCCCACCCCCCTTCCCGATACTTCTATCTATTTGGAACAATTTAAAACTCTGAATATGACATTCCGCAGGCATGTCCTGACTTTTGAATTAAACCACATCTCAGTTAAGGCAAATACATCAATGTTACCTGCACTAGCAACTAATCTCAACTCGTCCATCTTATTCCTAGCACTACGGCAATTAGCATAATAAACATTGAAAGACTCTCCTTTCTCTTTACCCTTCCTGCTATTTTCTGTTTTTCTACTAAACCTATTACTGTCCTTATCACCCAAAGTCCCTGGCTTTTCAACATCTACCTCGTTCTGCTTATTACTAGTTCCCCTAGAACTTGTAATATTACTACACTGGGACTTCACTGTTTTCCTGCCAAAACCCATACCACTAACTATTCCTAGTTTAAAGTCCTAACTGCTCCCTCCACTGCAGTTGCCAGTGCTACCACCCCAGACCTAGATAAGTGAACCCCATCCCTGGCATACATGTCATTACTGCCATAGAAGAGGTCCCAGTTGTCAATGAATGTTACCGCATTTTCCTTACAGTATTTGTCCAGCCAGCAATTGACACCAATTGCCCTGGACAACCATTCATTTCCAACTCCTCTCCTTGGCAAAATACCACATATGACAGGGTTCCCACCCTTACTCCTAATTATTTCTATTGCTGACCTATACCTGCTAATCAGGTCTTCACTCCAATGTCTGCCAAAATCGTTGCCTCCAGCACTGAGACAGATAATAGGATTGCTCCCATTACCTCTCATGATGTCATCCAGACGGCTAACAATATCCTCAATCCCAGCCCCAGGAAGGCAAACTCTCTGTCTCCTACTCCTGTCCTTCAAGTAGAACGCCCTATCCATATACCTAACTTGGCTATCCCCAACAACAACAATATTCTTACCTTCCTTGGTGTCGTTCGTCATGATGTTCCCAGTAGTCGACTCACATTCGTCGGGTAGCACTGAGAATGTATTAGATGTTTCCACAACAGTTTCCACGGCAGTCTCTTTCTTCTTCATCGTTTCTACCTTTCCATTCGTCTTCTTGATCGTCAACTTCGTCCCCTGCTGTCCAGCCACTGACCAGTTTCCCTTCTTGACCTGAGGACTCAAAACAGGAGGACTACTACGAATCTTCTTGTTTTCCTCGGTCAGTCACCAAATCTCCATCTTCGCCATCCTCAATTCTTCCTTAAGCTGTTGGTAAAGTTGCTCGATGGAGGGCATCTTGCTTCAATTCGTAGAGAGCGTGCAAACAGGTCTTCACAGAGTTAAGTACACGTCAGCTCGCTGGCTGATATGCTTCAGGCTGAGGTGAAGAGCTGGTTTGGACGTCAGGTGTCGGGAGGCTCATGTTATGTGTTGCGGAAGTGTGTTGTGTGTTTGGCTACACTTCGCTGGTGATGGAGCCACTCTTGAGTCTTTTGAAGTCTCTCTTGGACATGTGGAATAGTTGCATTCTGAGATAGGAGCAGTTCAGATTCGTCAGGAGGTAAGATAGTGCGTTTTCAAAAGGAATTTGGTGAGGTTTGGTGCAGGTGTACTTAACAGCTCCTTCTTTCATTAAGTGGAGCATATCAGCTGCGCTCATTTTGGTTGGGAGGTTGGGGGTGGTGTAGAAGGTTAGAGACCCATTAAAGGATTGGCTTATGTAACGGTTGCCTTCGGTTACTTCTTCAACTACTACTTCGTCGTCGTCCGAGGGTTGTTCATAATGTTCTCGTTCTATTTCATCATATGTGACTGTGTTGAGAGGAAGCAGGGAGTGTTGGTCGGTTGTGGTTTGTTGGGCTGGTGGTGGGTGGTGAAAGGTGGCAGTAGACGGTGGTGTTGGTTCTGGAGTAGAGTCTTGGTCAGAGATAAGAGTAGGACCAGGGGATGAGGTGAAGTTAACAATGTCTGGAATTAGCTTGAGGAGGTCTTGTGATGGTGGCGAGTCTGGAAAGTTGAGGTTTGGCATGTTGTTAAGGCGAAACAGTTCATTGATTGTGGTGTTGAATGAGCCAGGGTTTGCAGCATTAGTGAGGTGTGTATACATCATACAGTATAGCACCTTGGATGGAGCAGCGTCAGGAAGAGCAGAGAGGGACTGGCTGGGTGGAGACGATTCTTGTGTAGCTTGAAGGAGTTCGGTGGTATCTGATTGAATTTTTGCATGGCGGTGTATGTTAGCGATTTAGGGTTGTTGTTCTTGGTTTCCTCAATGATTTTCTTAGACAGGACTTCTTTATGTAGAGGGCATTTTGCTGCAGCGGTGTGGTGAGTACCCTTGCAGTTGAGGCAGGTAGGAGGTAGTGGTAGTAAAACATTCCTTGAAGTCATGGCTGTCTTTATCGCAGCTTGAGCAGTACTTCTTCCCTTTCAGAGGACAGTCAGGTGTTGAGTGGTGATAGGAGTAGCAGGTCCAGCATGGCAAGATGTGGGCGAAACATTTGGGTTCTATGTGACTTGGATACATAAGAACATAAGAAAGGAGGAACACTGCAGCAGGCCTGTTGGCCCATACTAGGAAGGTCCTTTACAATTCATCCCACTAACAAAACATTTGCCCAACCCAATTTTCAATGCTACCCAAGAAATAAGCTCTGATGTGCAAGTCCCACTCAAATCCAACCCCTCCCACTCATGTACTTATCCAACCTAAATTTGAAACTACCCAAGGTCCTAGCCTCAATAAACCAACTAGGTAGACTGTTCCACTCATCAACTACCCTATTTCCAAACCAATACTTTCCTATGTCATTTCTAAATCTAAACTTATCTAATTTAAATCCATTACTGGGGGTTCTCTCTTAGAGAGATATCCTCAAGACCTTATTAATATCCCCTTTAATACCTATCTTCCAATTATACACTTCGATCAGGTCTCCCGTCATTCTTCGTCTAACAAGTGAATGTAACTTAAGAGTCTTCAATCTTTCTTCATAAGGAAGATTTCTAATCCTAGGTATTAATTTAGTCATCCTACGTTGAATGTTTTCTAACGAATTTATGTCCATTCTGTAATATGGAGACCAGAATTGAGCTGCATAATCTAGGTGAGACCTTACTAATGATGTATAAAGCTGCAGTATGACCTCTGGACTTCTGTTGCTTACACTTCTTGATATAAATCCCAGTAATCTATTTGCCTTATTACGTACGCTTAGGCATTGCTGTCTTGGTTTAAGGTTGCTGCTCACCATAACCCCCAAGTCCTTTTCACAATCTGTATGGCTAAGTTCTACATCATTTAATTTATAAGTGCTAGGGTTATGGACACTCCCAAGCTTCAGAACCTTGCATTTACCTATATTGAACTGCATCTGCCACTTTTCTGACCAAGAATAGAGTTTATTTAAATCCTCCTGAAGTTCCCTAACATCTACGTTTGAATCAATTATCCTACCTATCTTTGTGTCATCGGCGAATTTGCTCATATCACTAGTAATTCCCTCATCAAGATCATTGATATATATTATAAACAACAACGGGCCCAAGACTGATCCCTGTGGAACGCCACTTGTTACAGATCCCCACTCAGATTTAACCCCATTTATGGACACTCTCTGCTTCCAGTCAGTGAGCAATGACTCGATCCACGAGAGCACTTTTCCCCCAATGCCATGAGCTGCCACTTTCTTTAACAGTCTTTGGTGCGGAACTCTATCAAAAGCCTTTCTAAAAACTAAGTAAATAATATCAAATTCTTTATCGTGGTCAACAGCCTCAAAAGCTTTACTGAAGAAAGTTAATAAATTAGTTAGACAAGACCGGCCTCTTGTGAATCCATGCTGAGTATCATTAATCAAGCTATGCTTATCGAGATGGCTTCTTATAATCTCAGCTATAATTGACTCTAGTAATTTGCCTACAATTGAGGTCAGGCCTATTGGGCAGTAATTTGATGGTAATGACTTGTCCCCTGTTTTAAAAATAGGAATTACATTAGCCATCTTCCACATATCAGACACTACACATGTCTGAAGAGATAAATTAAAAATATTAGTTAATGGTTCACAGAGTTCCATTTTGCATTCCTTAAGAACCCTTGAAAAAACCTCATCAGGACCCAGCGATTTATTTTGCTTCAGTCGGTCTATTTGTTTCATAACCATTTCACTAGTGACTGTAATGTTACATAATTTATCTTTTTCAGGCCCATTATAAAAATTAATTACTGGGATATTGTTAGTGTCATCCTGTGTAAAAACAGAGAGAAAATAATTATTTAAAATCGAGCACATTTCATTCTCCTTGTTACTCAGTAAGATGCCCATAGCTATTTTTAAGGGGACCTATCTTATCTCTAACTTGTGTTCTATAGACCTGGAAAAAACTTTTTGGGTTAGTTTTCGAATCCCTAGCAACCTTATTTTCATAGTCCCTTTCAGCTTTTCTTATCCCCTTTTTAATGTCCCTCTTAATGTCATTATACTGATTCATAAGATGACCCTCACCTCTTTTGATATGCCTATAAATTCCTTTCTTATGCCCTAGTAGATATTTCAGCCTATTATTCATCCCTTTTGGGTCATTTCTATTTGATCTACTTTCTTTATACGGGATAAACGTTCGAGCAGCATGTATAGTGTTCAGAAAACTGTCATATTGATAGCTCTTTTCGTTACCCCAGTCAACAGATGATAAGTGTTCTCTAAGCCCATCGTAATCTGCTAAGCGAAAATCTGGGACTGTTACTGAGTTATCCCTACTATCATACTTCCATTCAATGCTAAATGTAATTGATTTGTGGTCGCTAGCACCCAGTTCCTCTGAAATTTCTAAATTATTAACAAGGGATTCATTGTTTGCCAGAACTAAGTCAAGCAGGTTATTTCCCCTTGTAGGTTCTGTCACAAACTGCTTCAAAAAACAATCCTGAACTACTTCTAAGAAGTCGTATGATTCTAAATTCCCAGTCAAGAAATTCCAATCAATATGACTAAAGTTAAAGTCTCCTAGAATTACTACATTATCGTGCCTTGTGGCCTTAACAATTTCCTCCCATAGTAGTTTCCCTTGGTCCCTATCTAAGTTTTGGGACTGTTTATCACTCCTAAAATCAGTTTTTCATGCCCCTTTGAAAATTCCCACCCCCCTTCCCGATACTTCTATCTACTTGGAACAATTTAAAACCCTGAATGTGACATTCCGCAGGCATGTCCCGACTTTTTGAATTAAACCACGTCTCATTTAAGGCAAATACATCAATGTTACCTGCACTAGCAACTAATCTCAACTCGTCCATCTTATTCCTAGCACTACGGCTATTAGCATAATAAACATTGAAAGACTCTCCTTTCTCTTTACATTTCCTGCTAATTTCTGTTTTTCTACTAAACCTATTACTGTCCTTATCACCTAGTGTCACTGGTTTTTCAATATCTACCCCATTCTGCTTATTACTAGTTCCCCTAGAACTCACAATATTACTACACTGGGACTTCACTGTTTTCCTGCCAAAACCCATACCACTAACTATTCCTAGTTTAAAGTCCTAACAGCTCCTTCCACTGCAGTTGCCAGTGCCTCCACCCCAGACCTAGATAAGTGAACCCCATCCCTGGCATACATGTCATTTCTGCCATAGAAGAGGTCCCAGTTGTCAATGAATGTTACCACATTTTCCTTACAGTATTTGTCCAGCCAGCAATTGGCACCAATTGCCCTGGACAACCATTCATTTCCAACTCCTCTCTTTGGCAAAATACCACATATGACAGGTTTCCCACCCTTCCTCCTAATTATTTCTATTGCTGACCTATACCTGCTAATCAGGTCTTCACTCCTACATCTGCCAACATCGTTGCCTCCAGCACTGAGACAGATAATAGGATTGCTCCCATTACCTCTCATGTCATCCAGACGGCTAACAATATCCTCCATCCCAGCCCCAGGAAAGCAAACCCTCTGTCTCCTACTCCTGTCCTTCAAGCAGAACGCCCTATCCATATACCTAACTTGGCTATCCCCAACAACAACAATATTCTTACCTTCCTTGGTGTCGTTTGTCGTGACATTCCCAGTAGTCGACTCACATTCGTCGGGTATCACTGAGAATGTATTAGATGTTTCCACAACAGTTTCCACGGAAGTCTCTTTCTTCTTCATCGTTTCTACCTTTCCATTCGTCTTCTTGATCGTCAACTTCGTTCCCTGCTGTCCAGCCACTGACCAGTTTCCCTTCTTGGCCTGAGGACTCAAAACAGGAGGACTACTACGAATCTTCTTGTTTTCCTCGGTCAGTCACCGAATCTCCATCTTCGCCATCCTCAATTCTTCCTTAAGCTGTTGATAAAGTTGCTCGATGGAAGGTAACTTGCTTCAATCCGTAGAGAGCGCACAAACAGGTCTTCACAGAGCTAAGTACACGTCACCAACCCACTAACAGAACAAATGCTACCCAAGCAATAAGCTCAGGTGCAAGTCCGACTCAAATCCAGCCCCTCTCACTCATGTACGTATTTATCCAGCCTAAATTTGAAACTACCCAAGCCATAGCTTTTAGAACATAAGAAAGAAGGAACACTGCAATAGGCCTGTTGGCCCATACTAGGTCGGTCCTTCACAAATCCAACCAACTAACAGCATAACTGCTATACCCAAGCAATAAGCTTTGATAAACCTGTGATGAATGGTTTGATAAACCTATTTACTCATGTGCAAGACCAAGTCAAAGCCAACCCCTCTCACTAATGTATTTATCCAACCTAAATTTGAAACTAACCAATGTTTTAGCTTTGATCACTCTACTAGGCAGACCGTTCCACTCATCAACTACCCCTATTACCAATGTTCATTTATACATTTCATTAGTGCTCTACATTTATTTGGCATTCTTTTCTGCATGTAAATCTATATTTAAGCTAGGTAAGTGGCCCCTGAAGTGACCTAGAGTCATAAGAACATAAGAAAGGAGGAACACTGCAGCAGGCCTGTTGGCCCATACTAGGCAAGTCCTTTACAATTCATCCCACTAACAAAACATTTGCCCAACCCAATTTTCAATGCTACCCAAGAAATTGTCAGTATTATATACCATTCTTGCACAACCAAGTAATAAGCCCTGATATGCAAGTCCCACTCAAATCCAACCCCTCTCACTCATGCATTTATCCAACCTATGGAGGGGGATTCCCCTTCCAAACAATAACCTCTCTTCCCTCTCTCCTCCTCCCTGTCTTCCATTCATCAACAACAGCCTTCAATAAAGGTAACTGTCATGTTGAATGTTCATTCTTTTGTGCATGTAAATCAATCTTTAAAGTAAAAAAAAATGTTGTTGATACTTCTGGGTGTCAGGAACGGATTAATTGTATTTACATTATTTCTTATGGGGAAAATTGATTCGAAAATTGTAGATTTCAATAATAGTAGCACCTCCAGGAACGGATTAATTACAAAAAACGAGGGACCACTGTACATTTAAAGCACCCTAGAGCAATAAAATGCTTATACAGTACACTCATTACTTACCTTAACCCTTTCAGGGTTCAGAGACCAAGAATTTTAAAAAAATAATTTTGTTATTTTTTCTCATGAAATGGTAGAGAATCTTTTTCTGAAGGTAATAAAACAAAAAAGTACAAAATTTGATGGAAAACTTACAAAATTATGCTCTCGCGAATTTTTATGTGTCGGCGATATTACCTAAGAACATAAGAATAGAGGAACACTGCAGAAGGCCTACTGGCCCATGCGAGGCAGGTCCTTATCAAAATGACCTCTACCTAAAGCTACCCAAGAAATTACTCCCGTACCCAATGACACCAATCAAACCCAGCCTCTCCCACTCATATATTTGTCCAGTCTCTTCTTAAAAATTGGTCGCATTGGGAGGTGATCGTTAAGCGGGGGTCCACTGTACTTGTCTCCTTTTTCATAAGGATACCATCCTTGTAACAATAACAGTTTTCTAGTACTTTGGCCTGTTCCTCAGAAACTGCTATACTTCTACAATGATTCAAGTCTGGATCTAAAGTTTGAGCCTGAAACAGATCATTTCTTCTGAGACCTTTTCCATCGGAACACTTGGGGTTAATCAGAGCTTGGCTAGGTTTAAAGGATCCGGTTTGGATTGCATTACTAAATAGTAAATCCAAGCCCAGGTCTTTATTTTCAGATGGTCCTTCACTATCTACGGAGCGAGACAGCACGAGTAATAATGTTTAAGGGAAATAATTCTGGACCTTCGTTTGATGCTTCTAAAGCATAGTGGGTTTCAGAAAGGTTATTTATCACCATCGGTTCTTTACAAATCCCTTGGTGGTATACATCATTTCCGATCAATAGTCCAACACCCTGAATAGGGAATTCTTTACTAGATATGCCAACAGTTATCCAACCCACATAGTCGGGGATTTCCAAAAACACTTTATGCAATGGTACTTTAATTAAGGTGCCACCATAAGCCTCTAACAAGACTTCTATCTTGGTGTCAGAGTGATGATCAAGGGGCAATACGTCTGTCCTCAAAACATATTGACATTACCTAACCTTTTTTCATTGAGACCGACTTTTCCTGTAGCAAGATAAGGTTCCATGGCCTCGCGTACCTCAGTTTCAGAATGTAGTCATCTCGTCTGCTGGGTCTCTGGACGGGATGATTCCAAGTTCATTCCTACAGGCCGAGCTTTAGCTTGGACCTGGAGGAGATCACTTGAGTAGGGTATCTCCTGTAGTTTTCATAGTTCCGTTCAATTTTCTTTCTACATTGGTTTTCCAAATGTCCCGATTTGTGACAGTAATTACAAAAACCGTTGGGGAACATCTTCCTTTTTAAGACTCGAATATTTTCCATAACTGGAATTACTATCCCAGTTTGGAGAACGCGCCGTATATGCTCTTCTTTCAAACCTAGGTTCTTTCTTGGGATTTTTCCGAAAAGTCTCTTGACGTTTACTCTTATCCGTCATCTGGTGAGCTATATCATAATGGTCGGCTATTGAAGCAGTTTCTATTAGCGTTGTGGTGGAACGTCCAATAAGGTAAGTATGTAGGTCATCAGTCAAATAATTGAAGAAGTCTTCATTTAAAATTACAGTGGACCCCGGCATTCGATGGCATCGGTATACAGTGGACCCCCGCTTAATGATCACCTCCAAATGCAACCAATTATGTAAGTGTATTTATGTAAGTGCATTTGTACATGTATGTTTCGGGGTCTGAAATGGACTAATCTACTTCACAATATTCCTTATGGGAAAAAATTCGGTCAGTACTGGCACCTGAACATACTACTGGAATGAAAAAAGTTCGTTAACCGGGGGTCCACTGTACGTTAAATCCAGTATTCGATACATTTTAACACAAAAATTTTGCCTCGCCACTCGTTAAAAAACCCGCCACACGCGATTCGTCCGGGACGCATCCACTTGAGTGCCAGTGTTTACAAGCCAGCCAGTGTGCTCACATCTAAGCATACATTCAGTACATTCCACATTATCACAGTGTTTTTGGTGCTTGTTTCTGCAAAATAAGTCACCATGAGCCCCAAGAAAGCTTTTAGTGCTAACCCTGTGGTAAAAAGGGTGAGAATTAGTATGGAAATTAAGAAAGATTTTGAAGGGTTTGGGGCTAACCCTGAGAAGCCTATGCCAGTTGTGGAATCCATTGTGCCTACTGTTATAGGGCTATAGGACCCAACATGTATTTATAAGTAACAGTTACTCTGGAATACCTAATTATATTGAATTGATGGGGACTCAGTTCTAAATGTCAGAAGGTCTGATCAACCTTATGACTGAGAGGCAGCTGGGTCAAGCCTTTTTCTCAATATAATAAGTTATACTATAGACACACACACAATTTAAATAAGTAGTTTATAAAGTTGTATTTCCTTTTGTAAAAGTAAAATTAAGGTGTGGTAGAATTGTGGTAACTGGAGAATTGTGCTTGGCAACAGTCTTTTGTTTTGGTGGGAGGAGCTTAGCTAGGCTCCTCTCTCTCCCTCTCCCTTTCTCTCTCTCTTCCCTTGTTGACATGGAGGTGGCAAGATCTCTGGGTCCTTCTTTCTATCTTTTGGGGCATTATGGGTGCTCCAGGGGTGAGTTTTTATAATTTAAGTTGTGGCCACCATACCCAGGGTGACTAAAGTGTGTCAAAACACTGGTTAGCCCAGAGTTATGTCAAGAAGAGAGAAGGACAAAAGTTGTTGGGATACACCATGTGGGAGAACAGCTAAGGAGTGTGTAGATCTTTGTTTTGAAAATGTGAGGCTGTGATTGTATCTTCTGTACATATCTATTGAGAATACAGTTATATTTTTATAGTAGTAGTTTAAATAACCTGTGAAGAGGGCTGGTGAAAGGATATCAGAGACACTCAGGATGATCAGCCATAATGTAAGTATTACCCCTAGACAGATAAGGCCATTAAGTAAAAGCTACCCCACACTAGAACATGTAGTGAGAACCTTACTATCAAAGTAATAAGGGACAACCAACATAACACCTACTTCAAAAATTAAGGAAATGTGTGCAAAGTGGGTTGAACTGCAAACCTTTATGGATGAAAATCACCCTAAGACAGCTATTGCAAGCCGTGCTGGTGACTATTACAATGACAATGTTTTGGTAATCCCGCACCTCCTCCTAACTTCCAAATGGTTGTTATCATTGATAAATGATGCACCAGCACAAAATACATATACAGTGGACCCTCGACCAGCGATGGCATCGATTAACGATAAATCTGACTAGCGATACATTTTATCACAAAAATTTTGCCTCTATTAGCGCTAAAAAACTCGACCAACACTATTCGTTCCGTCTGAGACGCGTCCACTTCTGGCCAGTGTTTACAAGCCAGCCAGCCACTGCACTGCGGTCGCTTCCAAGCATACAATCGGAACATTTCATATTATCACAGTCTTTTTAGTGATTGCACCTGCAAAATAAGTCACCATGGGCCCCAAGAAAGCTTCTAGTGCCAACCCTACAGCAAAAAGGGTGAGAATTACTATGGATATGAAGAAAGAGATCATTGCTAAGTATGAAAGTGGAGTGCGTGTCTCTGAGCTGGCCAGGCTGTACACAAAACCCAAATCAACCATCGCTACTATTGTGGCCAAGAAAACGGCAATCAAGGAAGCTGTTCTTGCCAAAGGTGCAACTATGTTTTCGAAACTGAGATCGCAAGTGATAGAAGATGTTGAGAGACTGTTATTGGTATGGATAAACGAAAAACAGATAGCAGGAGATAGCATCTCTCAAGCGATCATATGTGAAAAGGCTAGGAAGTTGCATGACTATTTAATTAGAAAAATGCCAGCAACTAGTGGTGATGTGAGTGAATTTAAGGCCAGCAAAGGTTGGTTTGAGAGATTTAAGAATCGTAGTGGCATACATAGTGTGATAAGGCATGGTGAGGCTGCCAGTTTGGACCAAAAAGCAGCTGAAAAATATGTGCAGGAATTCAAGGAGTACATAGACAGTGAAGGACTGAAACCTGAACAAGTGTTTAATGGTGACACTGACAATGTTGTGAAACACTTTAGGAATGTCATAAAGGAACGGGAGGTACAGGCCTCTATGAGGAGATATGTTGTGCGACAGAGGTCCAGTGACTCTCAAGCTGGTCCTAGTGGCATTAAAAGAAGAAGGGAAGTAACCCCGATAAAGGACTTGCCACCTCAAGTCCTAATGGAAGGGGATTCCCCTTCTAAACACTAAGACCATCAACACACTCCCCTCTTCCCATCCCATCAATCATCACCAGATCTTCAATAAAGGTAAGTGTCATGTAACTGTGCATGTCTTCTTCAGTTTGTATTAAAATTATTATTTCATGTGTTAAAATTTTTTTTTTTGCAATACTTTTGGGTGTCTTGCACGGATTAATTTGATTTCCATTATTTCTTATTAGGAAAATTAACTTGACTAACGATTATTTTGACTAACGATGAGCTCTCAGGAATGGATTAATAGCGTTAGTCGAGGGTCCACTATACAGTGGTCCCTCAATAATCGTCCAGCCTGAAAGTCGTCCATTTCGGAAATAGTCCTGTTTTTTCGTCTATATACAGTGGACCCTCGCATACTGTTGGCATCACATAACGTTAAATCCACATACCGATACATTTTATCACTAAAATTTTGCCTCGCATACCGCTAAAAAACTCGCTCAACGCTATCTGTCTGAGACTCTTCTAATGTGCGGCCTGAGCCAGCTTCACATGTTCCGCCGGTGGCATTGTTTACAAGCCAGCCTCTGTGGTAAAATCCAAGCATACAATCGGAACATTTCGTATTATTACAGCGTTTTTGGTGATTTCATCTGTAAAATAAGTGACCATGGGCCCCAAGAAAGCCTCTAGTGCTAACCCAGTGGTAAAAAGGGTGAGAAATACTATCATACCACAGTCAGCTGCTGCTGCACCACGGTCAGCTGTTGCTTGACCAGTCAGCTGTTGCTGGATCAGTCAGCTGCTGTTGCACCTCGATCAGCTGTTGCTGAACCAGTCAGCTGTTGCTGGATCAGTCAGCTGCTTCTGCACCATGATCAGCTGTTGTTGGACCAGTCAGCTGTTGCTGAATCAGTCAGCTGCTGCTGCACCATGATCAGCTGTTGCTGGACCAGTCAGCTGTTGCTGCATTAGTCAGCTGCTGCTGCACCACGATCAGCTGTTGCTGGACCAGTCAGCTGTTGCTGGATCAGTTAGCTGCTGCTGCACCACGATCAGCTGTTGCTGGATCAGTCAGCTGTTGCTGGACCAGTCAGCTGTTGCTGGATCAGTCAGCTGTTGCTGGATCAGTCAACTGTTGCTGGACCAGTCAGCTGTTGCTGGATCAGTCAGCTGTTGCTGGATCAGTCAGCTGTTGCTGGATCAGTCAGCTGTTGCTGGATCAGTCAGCTGTTGCTGGATCAGTCAGCTGTTGCTGGATCAGTCAGCTGTTGTTGGATCAGTCAGCTGTTGCTGGACCAGTCAGCTGTTGTTGGATCAGTCAGCTGTTGCTGGATCAGTCAGCTGTTGCTGGATCAGTCAGCTGTTGCTGGACCAGTCAGCTGTTGCTGGACCAGTCAGCTGTTGCTGGATCAGTCAGCTGTTGCTGGATCAGTCAGCTGTTGCTGGATCAGTCATCTGTTGCTGGACCAGTCAGCTGTTGCTGGATCAGTCAGCTGTTGCTGGATCAGTCAGCTGTTGCTGGATCAGTCAGCTGTTACTGGATCAGTCAGCTGTTGCTGGACCAGTCAGCTATTGCTGGATCAGTCAGCTGCTGCTGCACCACGGTCAGCTGCTGTTGCACCATCAGCTGTTTCTGAACATGACTCATCCCGAACCTGTCCGTCCAGCCTGAGCGCCTGCCTTGCCGTCATTGTTTACAAGCCAGGGTGGCCGGTTGCATGCATACATTCGATACATTTTGTATTATTCCATTATTTATAGTGCTTGTAACTGCTAAATAAGCCACCAAGGGCCCAAAGAAAGCTTCTAGTGCCAACCCTGTGGTAAAAAGGGTGATAAATACTATCGTACCACAGTCAGCTGCTGCTGCACCACGGTCAGCTGATAAATTGGACCAGTCAGCTGTTGCTGCACCACAGCTGCACCCTGGTCAGCTGTTGCTGCACCACAGCTGCTGCTGCACCATGGTCAGCTGCACCACAGCTGTTGTTGTTGCTGCACCACCATCAGCTGTATTACTCGAAGATGTGGAGAGAGTGTTGTTGGTGTGGCTTAACGTGAAACAATTACCGAGAAACAATTAACCCCGGAGGGTTAGCCACCCAGGATAACCCAAGAAAGTCAGTGCATCATCGAGGACTCTCTAACTTATTTCCATTCTGGTCCATAATCTTGTCTCCCAGGATGCAACCCACACCAGTCGACTAACACCCAGGTGAACAGGGAAAAACGCCTGGAACTAGTGCTCATATTGGTGAATTTAAAGCCAGCAAAGGTTGGTTTGAGAGATTTAAGAATCGTAGTGGCATACACAGTGTGATAAGGCCTGTTCTGGAAGAAAATGCCAAACAGGACCTACAGTACTCAGGAGGAAAAGGCACTCCCAGGACACACTGTCTCATCAGTCATTGCTGCATCTTCAATAAAGGTAAGTGTCATTTATTCTTCATTTAGGAGAGTAGTACATGCACAATATATACTGTGCATGTACTACTCTACTATTGTGCATGTATCCTTCTCTTTGTGTGTAGGAAAATGTATATTTCATGTGGTAAAAATTTTTTTTTCGTACTTTTGGGTGTCTTGCATGGATTAATTTGATTTCCATTATTTCTTATGGGGAAAATTCATTCGCATAACGATAATTTCGCATAACAATGAGCTCTCATGAACGGATTAATATCGTTATGCGGGGGTCCACTGTACTGGCTCGGAAATGGTCCGGTAACTCGCTAATAGTCCTTCGTCCCGGACATGTACTCACGCTCTGAGCCGCCTGGGCCTATCCTTCCCAGCCAGTGTGCCATTGTTTACCAGTAAGCAACGGTCCCCTCACATGCTCCAACGAAATATTTCATAATGTTCCATTTATTTTAGTGCTTGCAAGTTATTTAAGTGCTAAATAAGCTACCATGGCTCCAAAGAAAGCTCCTAGTGCCAAGCCTTTGGTAAAGAAGGTGAGAAATACGATTGAATTTAAGAAAAACATCATTGAACAATATGATAGTGGCATACATGTGGGCTAACTGGCCAGGATGTATAACAAACCCCGTACAACCATATCTTCCATCATAGCCAAGAAAAAGGAAATCAAGGACGCTGTTGTTGCAAAGGGGGTAAATATGCTGACAAAAATGACATCACCAGTACTCGAAGATGTTGAGAAGTTATTATTGGTGTGGATAAATGAGAAACAATTAGCAGGAGATAGTCTTATGACGTCGCTTATTTGTGAAAAGGCTAGGCAGTTGCATGACGATTTGGTAAAGAAATTGCCTGCAACTAGTGGTGATGTGAGTGAATTTAAAGCCAGCAAAGCCTGGTTTGAGAGATTTAAGAAGCGTACTGGCATACACAGTGTGGTAAGGCATGGTGAGGCTGCCAGTTCGGACCACAAGGCGGCTGAAAAATATGTGCATGAATTCAAGGAGTACATAAACAGTGAAGGACTGAAACCTGAACAAGTGTTCAATTGTGATGAAACAGGCCTCTTTTGGAAGAAAATGCCAAAGAGGACCTACATTACTCTGGAAGAAAAGGCGCTGCCAGGACACAAGCCTATGAAAGACAGGCTGACGCTAATGTTCTGTGCTAATGCTAGTGGGGATTTCAAAGTGAAGCCGTTACTAGTGTACCATTCTGAAAATCCCAGAGTGTTAAAGAAAAACAATGTTATGAAGAGTAAATTGTGTGTGTTTTGGAGATTTAATAGTAAGGCATGGGCCACAAGGGACATTTTCGTCGAGTGGTTCAATGAGTGTTTGGCCCTAGTGTGAAGAACTACCTCTTGGAAAAGAAATTGGATCTCAAGTGCCTCCTAGTAATGGACGATGCACCTGCTCATCCTCCAAACATGGATGACCTAATTCTGAAGGAGTTTGGGTTCATCACAGTAAAGTTCTTGCCCCTGCATACCACTCCTCTCCTCCAGCCCATGGACCAGCAAGTCATTTCAAACTTTAAAAAACTCTACACCAAAGCAACGTTTGAAAGGTGCTTGAATGTGACCACAGACACTCACTTGACCATACGAGATTTTTGGAAAGAACACTTCAGTATTCTCCATTGCGTATGGTTTATAGGTAAGGCTTGGGAGGGAGTGACTACCAGGACTTTGAACTCTGCTTGGACAAAATTGTGGCCAGATTGTGTCCACAAGAGGGATTTTGAAGGGTTTGAGGCAGCCTCTGATGAGCCTATGTCAGTTGTAAACTCTATTGTCGCACTGGGGAGTTCCATGGGGTTGGATGTGAGTTTGGAAGATGTGGAAGAGTTGGTGGAGGACCACAACGAAGAGCTAACCACTGAGGAGCTGCAAGAGCTTCATCAGGAACAGCAACAGATCGCAGCTCAGAATCTTGCTGCAGAGGAGGAGGAAGAAAGATGGAGGAAGGTGCCTTCTTCAGAAATTTAGGAGATTTTTGAAATGTGGGGTAGGATGGAAAGATTTATGGAGAAACATCACCCAGAGAAGGATGTTGCAAGCCGTATCGACAACTTGTACAGTGACAGAGTCTCGGCCCATTTTAGGGAAGTTTTAAAGAGACACCAGAAACAGAGCTCTCTGGACAGATTTTTTGTGAGATAGTGACTCTCAAGGTGGTCCTAGTGGCATTAAGAAACAGAGAAGAGAAGTAACCCCAGAAAAGCAATTGGTACCCGAGGTGTTGATGGAAGGGGATTCCCCTTCCAAACAGTAAATCATCCAATCTGTCTCCTTCTCCAGTCTTCTATACACAAAGAAGAATCGCCAATAAAGGTAAGTGTTATTCTGTTAGTTTAATTAATCATGTGCCACTGTATTGTTTATGTACTACATGCATATTTCATGTAAAAAAATTTTTTGTTTTAATACTTCTGGGTGTCAGGAATGGATTAATTGAATTTACATTATTTCTTATGGGGAAAATTGATTCGTAAATCATTCATTTCGATAATAGTACCTTTATAGTACCACCTACTATCATATTCCCAAGCTCCATTATTTTATCATCACTTTATTTGTATTAGTCCCTTTTATATTGTCTCCTTTATTTTAGCTAAAAAAAAAAAAAAACTACCTTAGCTCATTATTTTACATTTGTTAAATAATTCAGGTGCTATTTTTTAGCTTAAGACTATTTACTTTGTTTTATACTTAATTCTAACTATAGATTCACTACAAATCTTATGATTACAAGCATTGATCCTGATACCAACCTCTTATTTAATGACTTAAATGAATCAAACAGTTACTGTAATTACTACACTGCAGAACAATCAAAGGCACTTCTCGGTGCCAACAACATAACTATCTTTAACTACAATATCAGATCTTTAAGCAAGCATTACGATGACCTCATAGCATTACTAAATTCCATACATGCCAATATGTCCATCATTACACTAACTGAAACCTGGCTAAAGACTGATAGTACAGATGTCTGTGCCATTCCTGGTTACACAGCCATACACAACTGTAGGCCAGACCAACAAGGAGGTGGCACAGCCATATACTACTCAGACCAACTAGAATGTATCACTAATACTTGCACAAGGGATGAACATGGGGAATATATAATAGCCAAATTCAAATCCAAATACCTAAAAAAAACTCTCACATTGATAAACATCTACAGAGTTCCACAGTCAAACATTAGCCAATTTAGTCAAAACCTAGGAAGTATGATAACTGATGCACGCATGAACAAAGATCACTTACTACTCTCAGGTGACTTCAATATAAATCTCCTGCAAGACCAGGACCCACACGTTACTGAATTCACAAACACAATGAGTAACTGCATGTTGCTACCAACAGTAACAAAACCTACAAGAGTTACAGAGACTAGTGTTTCCCTACTTGACCACATCTGGACCAACACCATAACCCCTTTAAAATCAGGCATAATTACAGATAATACCACAGACCACTACCCTACTTTCCTCATAACAACTCTTGGTAAACTACCCCAAGACACTACTAAAGTCACCTTCAGACTTCACAATGAGGCAGCCATTAATAACTTCACAACAGCAGTAGCAAACATTGACTGGCACACTGAGCTAGAAATCTATACAGATATTGACGAATGTATTAATAATTTTCTAAAAAAGACCCAATACCTCTATAACAAGCACTGCCCTAAAAAAACTAAACAGATGACAGCTAAGAGACTGAACAGTCCCTGGCTAACACCCAGCATTCTCAAATCCATAAATACAAAACACCAATATGAAAAACAGTACAGAATGGGTCACATAACCAGAGACCAAACAAAACGTTACTCGTCAATCCTAACCAGCCTGATAAGAAAGGCAAAAAAATTGTATTATGAGAACAGATTATCCAACTTACGAGGTGATATAAAAAAGACCTGGAAAACCCTATCAGAAATTCTGGGAACAAAAAAGATATCACGAAATAGCGCAATAAAATTAGCAAAATCAGATGAACCCCAACTCCCACCAACAGAAACAGCAAACAGACTCAATGATTTCTTCTCCACTATAGGACAAAACCTTGCCAATAAAATCCCAAGCTCAGATACCCCACCAAATGACTACCTCACCGGCAACTACCCGAACACACTGTTCCTAGCTCCGACTAACCCATACGAAGTCTCCCTTATTATCAACGCACTAAAAAACAAGGCAGGAGACTTAAATACCTTACCACCCCTTATATACAAAAAAGTGTCACAAGTGCTATCACCAATCATTGCAACACTCTTTAACAAATCCATTGAATCCTCCACCTTCCCTACAGTACTCAAAATAGCAAGGGTCACCCCGATCCACAAAGGAGGAGACCAAACAGAGTTGAATAACTAGAGGCCAATATCCAACTTACACCCTCTCTCAAAAATCTTCGAAAAATTAATTCATAAACGAATCTACTCCTACCTTATCTCCCAAAACATACTCAACCCCTGCCAATTTGGATTCAGGCCAAATAAAAATACTAATGATGCTATTATACACATGCTAGAACATATATACACTGCAATAGAGAAAAAAGAAGTCCCACTGGGGATCTTCATTGACTTACGTAAAGCTTTTGATACAGTTGACCATGACTTGCTCCACGTAAATAGTCGCACTATGGTATAAGAGGGCACTCCCTCAACTACCTCAAGTCATACCTCAGCAACAGAAGCCAATATGTGTACGCAATTGGGGCAAACTCTTCTGCACAACCAATTACAGTTGGTGTCCCACAGGGAAGTGTCCTTGGCCCTCTTCTCTTTCTCCTATACATAAATGACCTACCAAATGCTTCGCAATTGCTCAAACCCACACTTTTTGCAGATGACACTACATACGTCTTCTCCCACCCGAGCCCAGTCACGCTAGCCAATACTGTAAATACCGAATTACAGAAAATATCTGCCTGGATGAGGACTAACAAACTTACACTAAACATTGACAAAACCTACTTCATTCAGTTTGGTAACAGAGCTACAGATGTCCCTCTTAACATAATGATAAACGGATCACCTATCACAAAGCTAACAGAGGGAAAATTCTTAGGAATCCACCTCGATAATAGACTCAAATTTCATACACATATATAACAAATTTCTAAGAAAATTTCCAAGACTGTAGGCATACTATCGAAGATACGGTACTATGTTCCACAGTCAGCCCTCCTGGCCCTATATCACTCTCTTATTTACCCCTATCTCACCTATGGAATTTGTGCATGGGGCTCAACAACAATTAACCATCTCAGACCACTAATTACCCAACAAAAGGCTGCAGTTAGAATGATAACAAATTCTCACTACAGGCAGCACACTCCACCAATATTCAATACACTAAACCTACTCACCATACAAAACATCCATACTTATTACTGCACCTATTACATACATAGAACACTTAACTCTGATATTAACCCTCCCCTCAAACATCTCCTTGCCAACCTCAACAGAACACATGACCATAACACAAGGCATAAATCACTCTTTGATGTTCCTCGTGTCCATCTCACACTATGCAAAAACTCAATGCACATAAAAGGCCCTAAAATCTTGAATTCATTACCTGTAAATATAAAAGAAACACTACCTGTTTATAAATTCAAGTCTCTTCTCAAAGATCACCTACTCACCCAAAACCAAATAAATACTGAATAACTGAACCTTATAAATTGTATATCTTAAATGTTTCTCACAATTATATCACATAAATGTTAAACCTAAAACCCAGTCTAACTTTATTATTTTTTAAATACACTACCTAACAGAATACTCCATAGGACTGAATATACAACAATGCATGCAACCATATGACCTGTCTTTGTAATACTCACTTGTGCTTTATAGTAATCTGTTTACATTAATGTTTTATCACTGATTTCATCATTGCTTAGTTAATCTTAAGTTAATTTTAAGCCACCCCGTAATGCTATGCATAGTATAAGTGGCTTTGGCATGCTGCTCTTATCTGTATTTTTTGTACCTCTGTATGTGTGCTCAAATTGTAAATAAATAAATAAATAAATAAATAGTCCCACTTCCAGGAACGGATTATGGACGATAATTGAGGGACCACCGTATACATAAAATGAAAACTGAGAAAGATCAAAATGAATACAGTGGACCCCCGGTATTCGATATTAATCCGTTCCTGAGAGCTCATCGAATACCGAAAATATCGAAAAGCGAATCAATTTTCCTCATAAGAAATAATGGAAATCAAATTAATCCGTGCAAGACACCCAAAAGTATGAAAAAAAAAATTTTACTACATGAAATATTAAGTTTAATGCAATAGAATAATTACAATAACAATAAAATAATTGACACTTACCTTTAATGAAGATCTGGTGATGAATGATGGGATGGGAGGAGGGGAGAGGTGTTAGTGTTTAGAAGGGGAATCCCCTTCCATTAGGACTTGAGGTATCAAGTCCTTTTCCGGGGTTACTTCCCTTCTTCTTTTAATGCCACTAGGACCAGCTTGAGAGTCACTGGATTTCTGTCGCACAACATATTTGTCCATAGTGGCCTGTACCTGCCGTTCCTTTATGACATTCCTAAAGTGTTTCACAACATTGTCAGTGTAATAGTCGCCAGCACGGCTTGCAATAGCTGTGTTAGGGTGATTGTCATCAAAAAAGGTTTGCATTTTAAGCCACATTGCACACATTTCCTTAATCTTTGAAGTAGGCAACTTCTTCAATTTCTCTCTCCCCTCCTCTGGAGCAGTTTCCTCAGGTCTGGCCTCTTACTGTTGAAGATGATCTAGCAGCTCATCAGTGGTTAGTTCTTCATTGTCCTCCTTCACCAACTCTTCCACATCCTCCCCATTAACCTCCAACCCCAAGGACTTCCCCAATGCAACAATGGATTCCTCAACTGGCATAGGATTCTCAGAGTTAGCCTCAAATCCTTCAAAATCCCTTTTGTCTACACATTCTGGCCACAGTTTTTTTTCCAAGCAGAGTTCAAGGTCCTCTTAGTCACTCCCTCCCAAGCCGTACCTATAAGGTTTATACAATTGAGGATATTAAAGTGATCCTTCCAAAACTCTTTTAGAGTCAGTTGAGTTTCTGAGGTCACTACAAAGCACCTTTCAAACATAGCTTTTGTGTACAGTTTCTTGAAGTTTGCAATGACCTGCTGGTCCATGGGCTGCAGGAGAGGAGTGATATTAGGAGGCAAAAACTTCACATTAATGAAGCTCATGTCCCCACAAAGTCACTCTGCCAAGTCTGTAGGATGACCAGGGGCATTGTCTAATACCAGGAGGCACTTAAGGTCTAATTTCTTTTCAACTAGGTAATTTTTCACAGTGGGGGCAAATGCATGGTGTAACCAGTCATAGAAAAAGTCCCTAGTGACCCATGCCTTACTGTTTGCCCTCCACATCACACACAAATTAGCCTTGAGGACATTGTTTTTCTTGAACACTCTGGGAGTTTCAGAGTGATACACTAATAAAGGTTTCACTTTGCAATCACCACTAGCATTGGCACACATTAACAGAGTAAGCCTGTCTTTCATAGGCTTATGTCCTGGGAGTGCCTTTTCCTCCTGAGTAATGTAGGTCCTGCTCGGCATTTTCTTCCAAAACAGGCCTGTTTCGTCACAATTAAACACTTGTTCAGGTTTCAAGTGTTCACTGTCTATGTAATCCTTGAATTCCTTCACATATTTTTCAGCTGCTTTTTGGTCTGAACTGGCAGCCTCACAATGCCTTACCACACTGTGTATGCCACTACGATTCTTAAATCTTTCAAACCAACCTTTGCTGGCCTTAAATTCACTCACATCAGCACTAGTTGCAGGCAATTTCTTTACCAAATCGTCACGCAACTGCCTAGCTTTTTCACAAATGATCGCTTGAGAGATGCTATCTCCTGCTATCTGTTTTTCATTTATCCACACCAATAACAGTCTCTCAACATTTTCTAACACTTGTGGTCGCTGTTTCCTAATCACAATTGCACCTTTTGCAAGAACAGCTTCCTTGATTGCCGTTTTCCTGGTCACTATAGTAGAGATGGTTGACTGGGGTTTATTATACAACCTGATCAGCTCCGTCACACGTACTCCGCTTTCATACTTTGCAATTAGCTCTTTCTTCATTTCAATAGTCATTAGCGCCTTTTTTCTCGAAGGGTTGGCACTAGAAGCTTTCTTGGGGCCCATGGTGACTTATTTTGCAGAAGGAAGCACCAAAAACCGTGATAATATGGATAATATGGAATGTACCGAATATATCCTTAGATGCGCACACACTGGCTGGCTTGTAAACACTGGCACACACAGGGCAGTTCAGGCCACACGTGGACACGTCTCGTACGAATCGTATCGAATACTGGGTTTTTGATCAGATACCAAGGCAAAATTTTTGTGATATAATGCATCAAATACCAGATTTATTGAATACCGATGCTATCGAATACCGGGGGTCCACTGTATTTAATATTATAAAGCTGATTTTCATCGATTTAGCTAATAACGATGATAATCGCAATGTAATATTAGAAGGATGAACAAAATTTTAAGATATTTAGAGAAATCGCATGTCAGCGTAACAATGCCACTAGAACCACCTTGAGTCATTGGAATCCTGTCTCGCAAAAAAAACGTCCGGAGAGCTCTGTTTATGGAGTCTCTTTAAAACTTCCCTAAAATGTGCCAAGACTCTGTCAATGTACAAGTTGCCAATAAGGCTTGCAACATCCTTCTCAGGGTGATGTTTCTCCTTAACCCTTTGACTGTTTTCACCGTATAAATACGTCTTACGAGCCAATGTTTCTGACGTATATATACTCAACAATTCTAGCGGCTTCAAATCAAGCTGGAGAAAGCTTGTAGGCCCACATGTGAGAGAATGGATCTGTGTGGCCAGTGTGCACCACATAAAAAAAATCCTGCAGCACACATTGCGTAATAAGAAAAAAAAAACTCTGATCGTTTTTTTGGAATAAAACGCCGACTTTGAGGTGTATTTTCATATAGTATGTATCGTTGTATTCGCGTTTTCATGGTCTTAGGTGATAAAATGGAAAACATATTACAGAAATAGAGATGATTTTCATTACTTTGATGATGAAAACGACCTTGAAACTGAGCTCAAATTAGCAGAAATGTTCGATTTTTACCAATGTTCAGGAGTAAACAAATCACACCACACTTCCAATACGTACACGTCAACTGGGGAGTCTAATATTCTTTCACTAGTGCACTGATATTATTTATACCATTTTTACAATAATGCAGTAGTCTGCATAACAGTAAATTTTGTATTTTTTTGTATGAATAAAAAATCAAAATAGAAAGCAATAATAATATAAGAGGGGCCTAGAGATGTGACTAATGAACAGAGGATATGCTATTTTAGTGCCAAGAATGTCTACCTTGTTTATTCTGGACCCTATTTTGAAATTGGCATCTTTTTTAATTTGCGTGAAATTGGCCAAATTGCCAATATCTGACCATTATATTAGGTAGTTGAAATTGGTAAATGGGCGGTTTCTTTTACTCAGCTGATAGATAAAATGGAGTTCTAAAGAAATAGCTATGAATTTGGTCAACTGGAACAACGCAATTGGCTGAAAACAGGGCTCAAAGTCGGCGAAATCACTGATACACATACGTCTCCAATTCCGCTAACTTTGTGGGAGCATAATTCCGTGAGTTTTCGACCAAATTTCGAACTTTTGGCGTCATTACCATCGGGAAAAGATTCTCTATCATTTCATAAGAAAAAATAATTTTTTTTTTCGAAAATTTGGCGACATAGAATGACAGTTTCAGAAAGGGGCCTGAAACAGTCAAAGGGTTAAATATTTCCATCCTACCTCACATTTCAAAAAACTCCTTAATTTCTGAAGAAGGCACCTTCTTCCATCTCTCTTCCTCCTCCTCTGCAGCAAGATTCTATGCTGTGATCTGTTGCTGTTCCTGCTGAAGCTCTTGCAGCTCCTCAGTGGTTAGCTCTTAGTTGTGGTCCTCCACCAACTTTTCCACATCCTCCAAACACACATCCAACCCCATGGAACTCCCCAATGCCACAATGGAGTTCACAACTGACATAGTCTCATCAGGGGCCACCTCAAACCCTTCAAAATCCCCCTTGCGGACACAATCTGGCCACAAGTTTCTCCAAGCAGAGTTCAAAGTCCTGGTAGTCACTCCCTCCCAAGCCTTACCTTAAAGGCATAAGCAATGGGGAATACTGAAGTGTTCTTTCCAAAAATCTCTTAGGGTCAAGTGAGTGTCTGAGGTCACATTAAAGCACCTTTCAAACATTGCTTTGGTGTAGAGTTTTTTAAAGTTTGAAATGACCTGCTGGTCCATGGGCTGGAGGAGAGGAGTGGTATTTGGGGGCAAGAACTTTACTGTGATGAACCCAGACTCCTTCAGAATTAGGTCATCCATGTTTGGAGGATGAGCAGGTGCACTGTCCATTACTAGGAGGCACTTGAGATCCAATTTCTTTTCCAGGAGGTAATTCTTCACACTAGGGCCAAACACTTCATTAAACCACTCGACAAAAATTTCCCTCATGACCAATGCATTATTATTAGATCTCCAAAACACACACAATTTACTCTTCATAACATTGTTTCTCTTGAACGCTCTGGAATTTTCAGAATGGTACACTAGTAATGGCTTCACTTTGAAATCCCCACTAGCATTAGCACAGAACATGAGCGTCAGCCTGTCTTTCATAATCTTGTGTCCTGGCAGTGCCTTTTCCTCCTGAGTAATGTAGGTCCTCTTTGGCATTTTCTTCCAAAAGAGGCCTGTTTCGTCACAACTGAACACTTGTTCAGGTTGCAGTCCTTCGGCCTCTATGTACTCCGTGAATTCATGCACATATTTTTTAGACAATTTTTGGTACGAACCGGCAGCCTCACCATGCCTTATCACACTGTGTATGCCAGTAAGCTTCTTAAATCTCTCAAACCAGCCTTTGCTGGCCTTAACCCCTTCATTGTCCAATTCCAAAATCTGAAGTGGTGCTCCAGTGTCCAAGAAATTTTGAAAAAAAAAAAAAAAAATTTTTCTTACAGAATTAAAGAGCATATTTTTGTGAAGGTAATAAGACAAAAAAAAAAATTCTGATCAGTACTTACCGAGATACAGTGCCAAGAAGTTTGTCCAAAATGATGTGGTGGCGGCAACATCGACGAATTCCACATACGCGCATTACATTATTTAGCGGTTTTTATAGTTTTTTTTCTTTTCCAATTTTTTCTTTTCCTACTAACATTTGGGGCCTGAGAGACCAATACTATATATAATGTATATATACAAACTCACTGTATTGAACACAATAACTGCACTAAAGTTATTATCATATTATTGTTTACCACTGTTGTTTATTACAATAAACATGCACAAATCTTGTATAATACTAATGTTCTATCATATATTTACATATTTACAATCACTGGACATGGTTTTAGAACTGCTGGAGCTTGTGGAACTCCTTGAAACAAGGCACCATGCACAGAGGCACCTTACATTCCTCACACATAAACCGAGTGTCTTTGCGTCTTTGTTGCCATCGTTTTGTTTGTGCACAGACGGTGCATCTCTTCTGAGCAAATTTCTTCTGAGTTGAAGGAAACTGTATTATGAAATGATCACTTTCCCTCCTCAAACGCTTGGGTATATCCTGAGTAATTCGAGGACCTTGTTGTATAGCAGGTGTTCTTACCTGGTACTTCATTATGAGTTGTCTGGCAACAGACAAACAAAATTCACCATACGGTGGTCTGTTGCCAGTCTTTATTTGGTACATATTATATGCATTGAGCATTGAAATGTCAATGAGATGGAAGAAAAGTTTCATGTACCACTTGTAACTCTTATGAACACAGTCAACAAAACCAATCTGCATGTCACATTTGTCAACCAAGCGCATGTTTTGTGTATAATCAATCACTGTCACTGGTTTTCGAATACGTTCATTAGTCACTCGATCAACTTTGCCACTGTCTTGCATTTCATTACGGTGAATGGTTGTCAACAATGTGACATCTCGTTTGTCATGCCACCGTAATGCCATGATGTCACTGGCAGTAAACACCTGCACGTCATTACCACGAGCACCTGCGTTGAGCCTGGGCATATGTTTATAATTAGAACGCACTGTGTCACACACATCTGTCTTGTTCACTCGCATGAAATCACTGAGTAATGGGCTTGTGTACCAGTTATCGGTATACAGTGGACCTTCGCATAGCGCTATTAATCCGTTCCTGAGAGCTCAATGTTATGCGAAATTATCGTTATGCGAATTAATTTTCCCCATAAGAAATAATGGAAATCAAATTAATCCGTGCATGACACCCAAAAGTATGAAAAAAAAAAATTACCACATGAAATATTAATTTTAATACACACAAACTGAAGAAGACATGCACAGTTACATGACACTTACCTTTATTGAAGATCTGGTGATGACTGATGGGATGGGAGGAGGGGAGAGTGTGGATGGTCTTAGTGTTTAGAAGGGAAATCCCCTTCCATTAGGACTTGAGGTGTCAAGTCCTTTTCCGGGGTTACTTCCTTTCTTCTTTTAATGCCACTAGGACCAGCTTGAGAGTCACTGGACCTCTGTCGCACAACATATCTGTCCAGAGAGGCCTGTACCTCTCGTTCCTTTATGACTTTCCTAAAGTGTTTCACAACATTGTTAGTGTAATAGTCGCCAGCACGGCTTGCAATAGCTGTGTGAGGGTGATTTTCATCCATAAAGGTTTGCACTTTAAGCCACACTGCACACATTTCCTTAATCTTTGAAGTAGGCAACTTCCTCAATTTCTCTCTCCCCTCCTCTGGAGCAGTTTCCTCAGGTCTGGCCTCTTGCTGTTGAAAATTATCTAGCAGCTCATCAGTGGTTAGTTCTTCACTGTCCTCCTCCACCAACTCTTCCACATCCTCCCCACTAACCTCACCAATATGAGCAATAGTTCCAGGCATTTTTTCCTGTTCACCTGGGTGTTAGTTGACTGTTGTGGGTCGCATCCTGGGGGACAAGATTAAGGACCACAATGGAAATAAGTTAGACAGTCCTCGATGATGCACCGACTTTCTTGGGATATCCTGGGGGGCAAACCCTCCGGGGTTAATCGTTTCTCGGTAATTGTTTCACGTTAAGCCACACCAACAACACTCTCTCCACATCTTCGAGTAATACAGCTGATGGTGGTGCAGCAACAACAACAGCTGACTGTGGTGCAGCAACAGCTGACCATGGTGCAGCAGCAGCTGTGGTGCAGCAACAGCTGACCATGGTGCAGCAGCAGCTATGGAGCAGCAACAGCTGACCATGGTGCAGCAGCAGCTGTGCAGCAACAGCTGACCATGGTGCAGCAGCAGCTGTGGTGCAGCAACAGCTGACCATGGTGCAGCAGCAGCAGCTGTGGTGCAGCAACAGCTGACTGGTCCAATAACAGCTGACCATGGTGCAGCAACAGCTGACTGGTCCAATAACAGCTGACTGGTCGAATAACAGCTGACCGTGGTGCAGCAGCAGCTGACTGTGGTACGATAGTATTTATTGCCCCTTTTTACCACAGGGTTGGCACTAGAAGCTTTCTTTGGGCCCATGGTGGCTTATTTAGCAGTTACAAGCACTATAAATAATAGAATAATAAAAAAATGTATCGAATGTATGCATGCAACCGGCCACCCTGGCTTGTAAACAATGACAGCAAGGCAGGCGTTCAGGCTGGACGGACAGGTTCGGGACAGATTCGGGACGAGTCATATTCAGAAACAGCTGATAGTTGTGCAACAGCAGCTGACCGTGGTGCAGCAGCAGCTAACCATGATCCAGCAGCAGCTGACCGTGATCCAGCAACAACTGACTGGTCCAGCAACAGCTGACTGGTCCAGCAACAGCTGACTGATCCAGCAACAGCTGACTGGTCCAGCAACAGCCGACTGGTCCAGCAACAGCTGACTGGTCCAGCAACAGCTGACTGGTCCAGCAACAGCTGACTGGTCCAGCAACAGCCGACTGGTCCAGCAACAGCTGACTGGTCCAGCAACAGCTGACTGGTCCAGCAACAGCTGACTGGTCCAGCAACAGCTGACTGGTCCAGCAACAGCTGAACATGGTGCAGCAGCAGCTGACTGATCCAGCAACAGCTGACTGGTTCAGCAACAGCTGATCATGGTGCAGCAGCAGCTGACTGATCCAGCAACAGCTGACTGGTCCAGCAACAGCTGATCGTGGTGCAGCAGCAACTGACTGATCCAGCAACAGCTGACTGGTCCAGCAACAGCTGATCATGGTGTAGCAGCAGCTGACTGGTCCAGCAACAGCTGACTGGTCCAGCAACAGCTGAACGTGGTGCAGCAGCAGCTGACTGGTCCAGCAACAGCTGATCGTGGTGCAGCAGCAGCTGACTGATCCAGCAACAGCTGACTGGTCCAGCAACAGCTGATCGTGGTGCAGCAGCAGCTGACTGATCCAGCAACAGCTGATCGTGGTGCAGCAGCAGCTGACTGATCCAGCAACAGCTGATTGTGGTGCAGCAACAGCTGATTGTGGTGCAGCAGCAGCTAACTGATCCAGCAACAGCTGACTAGCCCAGCAACAGCTGATCATGGTGCAGCAGCAGCTGACTGATCCAGCAACAGCTGACTGGTCCAGCAACAGCTGATCGTGGTGCAGCAGCAGCTGACTGATCCAGCAACAGCTGACTGGTCCAGCAACAGCTGATCGTGGTGCAACAGCAGCTGACTGATCCAGCAACAGCTGACTGGTCCAGCAACAGCTGACCGTGGTGCAGCAGCAGCTGACTGTGGTATGATAGTATTTCTCACCCTTTTTACCACAGGGTTAGCACTAGAAGCTTTCTTGGGGCCCATGGTCACTTATTTTGCAGATGAAATCACCAAAAAAGCTGTAATAATACGAAATGTTCCGATTGTATGCTTGGATGTTACCGCGGAGGCTGGCTTGTAAACAATGCCACTGGAGGAACATGTGAGGCTGGCTCAGGCCGCACATTAGACTCCTCTCGGACGAATAGCATTGAGCGAGTTTTTTAGCGGTATGCGAGGCAAAATTTTAGTGATAAAATGTATCGGTATGCGGGTTTAACGTTATGTGATGCCAACAGTATGCGAGGGTCCACTGTATAATGTATGCCCCTTACCAAGATAAGGTGCCATCATGTTTCTCACTAGGTCACCTGAGATACCCAATAACATCTTGGTATCTTTCAATGTTTTACTTCCCGTGTATACAACAATATCCAACATCAGGCCACTGTCACAGTCACAGAGTACAAACAGTTTTATACCAAAGCGTTTCCTCTTGCTCGGTATATACTGCTTGAATGACAGTCTACCTTTGAACAAAATCAAAGACTCGTCAATTACAACATTCTTGAATGGATGAAAGTATATGCTGAACTTTTGTTTGAGATACATGAAAACATTTCTAATCTTATATAACCTGTCACTTCTGTCAGGCCTGGTTTTGTCAGAGAAGTGCAACATACATAAGAGTAAGATAAACCTGTTCACTGGGATGATTTCACTGAAGACTGGGGTAGAAATTAGCCGATCTGTGGACCAGTATGCTTTTATATTATGCTTGTAGACATGAGGCATAAGCATTATTGTTGCAAAAAGCAAATACATTTCTGCAACAGTCGTCTCTTTCCACCTGTGTAGTCTTGACTGTGGTGATATGATCGTATTTGCCATGGTGTACTGAAAATACTTATTACTTTCCCTGACAATAATTTCCATCAATGGCTGGTCAAAGAATAATTCAAAGAATTCCAGTTCACTGGCCATGGTTCCAAGGGGACAAGTAGGTAGAATTCCACTTTGAGAGTCATCAAAGTAGTGAGGCTTGGGAACAAAATTAGGATTTTGCTGCCAATCCCACATATGGTTTGCTGGTGGATACTGGACATCATAGGCTGGTTGTGCGGGTGGTTGTGGTTGTGCTGGGCTGGTGGCTGATGCTCCGCTTTGTCCTTGAACTGATGAGTCAGCAGAGTGGGTCCCAGCGTGGGCTGGTGAGTCACGCATGGCGGTGCCACTACCATCACCACTACCACCATCCACTGATGGCTGTGGTTTATCCATGCCAAGTGTAGCCACATCATCCTCACTATCACTACCTAAAACTGGTGTAGGGCCACGGGATGTACTCCGGGATGTACTCCATCCCCTGGGCACAGCATAGGGTACACTACCCGAGTGCATGCGGCGGCGAACATACCGACGCTTCACTGGTGAATATGATTCCTATCACTACTTGAATGATCGTCGAGCGCAATAAAATCACAATCCACGTCACTATCATCATCATTACTGAGTCAGAGGCCTGGCCACGCGAAAATATTAGTTTTCTCTTGCATTGAGGCACAACCGACCGTGAGTCACGAGCGCCCACACCAGAGGTAGAAGGTTGAGGATCGTCAGGGTTTTCTGCACTATTATCGATATCCTGGTCATTCCTTTCGGTCATTAACTGATCAAAGCCGTAGAATTCGTCTTCATTTCCACTTCCATCAGTGTCAGAACTATCAGATACGAAGAGGAGAGTCCAAATTTTCCAAGGAGTGAGAGCTGACTTGCGACGAGGCATGGTGAACAAGGGTAACTGAGCCAGCGTTCCCACAATGCTATGCGGGCACCTAGATTTTTTGTTTATGACGCACACCCACCACGCAGACCCATTCTCTCACATGTAGGCCTATGAGCGCTTTCGCGCTAAATCTGACGGTGCTAGAATTTTGGTGTAGATCTACGGTTTGGACACTCAACGTGAAGCCGTAGATCTACGGGACGGACCCTGAAAGGGTTAAATTCACTCACATCACCACTAGTTGCAGGCAATTTCTTTACCAAATTGTCATGCAACTGCCTAGCCTTTTCACAAATAATCGATGCCATAAAACTATCTCCTGCTAATTGTTCCTTGTTTATCCACACCAATAATAACTTCTCAACATCTTCGAGTACTGGTGATCTCATTTTTGTCAGCATATTTACTCCCTTTGCAACAACAGCTTCCTTGATTTCCTTTTTCTTGGCCACGATGGACGATATGGTTGTACGGGATTTGTTATACATCCTGGCCAGTTTGCCCACACGTACGCCACTTTCATATTGTTCAAAGATGTTTTTCTTAAATTCAATCATATTTCTCACTTTCTTTACCAAAGGCTTGGCACTAGGAGCTTTCTTTGGAGCCATGGTAGCTTATTTAGCACTTGCAAGCACTAAAATGAATGGAATATTATGAAATATTTCATATGAACAAGTGAGGGGACCATCGCTCACTGGTAAACAATGGTACACTGGCTGGGAAGGGAGGCCGAGGCGGCTCAGAGCCGTGAGTACGCATCTCGGACGAAGGACGGTTAGCGAGTAAGCGGACCATTTGCGAGCCAATGTTTGGACGAAATAACGAGACGATTTCCAAAAAGGACGACTATCAAGCCGGATGATTATTGAGTGACCACTGTACTTTTAGTCAATAAACCATTCAAAATGATTTCTATTTCTGTAATATATCTTCAATTCTATCAAATGAGACCAAGAAAGCGAGAATACATCCATAAATACCATATGAAAATACACCACAAAGTCGGCGTTTTAACCTTTTGAGGGTCCAGAGGTCAAACCTCAGAGAGACAGCCAGGGTCCAAGAATTTTCGAAAAAAAAAAAATTCTTATAGAATTAAAGATGTCTTCTACAGGTAATAAAACAAAAACAAGAAATTTCTGATCAGTACTTACCAAGATATAGAGGCATGAAGTTGACCCTCAGTGACCGGGTGGCAGCAACATCAACGACTTCTGTAAAGTCGCATTTTTTATTTTACTTTTTTGTTAGTTTTTTTCTTTTCTAATATTTTTTTCCAGTAATGTTTGTGGCCTAAGAGACCAATATAATGCATAATGTATATATGTACTCTCAAATTCAACACAATAACCGCACTAATAATTTTATCATTACAGCCTCTCCTCACTTAGCGATGTACTCGTTTACCAATGACTCAGACCTACAATGGGCTCTCTGACCAATATGCAAACCTAAATAATGTATATTGGAACTAATTTCCTCTAATTTGTTTATTCCAATATACAGTACACTACTGTATAAACATTTAAAAATTTACTAAGAATGTTATGAATGGTGCAAAGGTGACATTAAAACAATATCAAAGATGGATGACACAAACTCACTACCATTATAGTATGCTCCTCATTTACCAACGAATTCATTTACTGGTGTGGTCTTAGGAACATAACTCCGTTGTTGAGGAAAGGGTGTATAGTGTTTACAAAACTTGTTTACAACAAAAAACATGCAAAAATATTGCATATTAATAATGTTCTATTACAGTGAACCCTCGAGTTTCGTTAGCCTTGCACTTCATAAATTTCAACTATCGACAACTTATTTCATCAAAATATAGCCTCGCCATTCGTCGCTCGTCCGGAACGCATATGAGTGGCCTCCCAGCGCCCGTGCCACACAAAGGCGCCCCACACACCATTTCCAGTCTGTGTGGCATTGTTTATTGGTGAGTGACCATCACCCCATGCCCCACGAGTTCATACGATACATTTCGTAATACTATTCCATTCTTTTTTGTGCTTGAAACTTCTAAATAAGCCACCCTGGGCCCAAAGAAAGCTTCTAGTGCCAGCCCTTTGGAAAAGAATGTGAGAAACACAATAGAATTCAAGAAACAAATCATTGCAAAATATGAAAGTGGTGTGCGTGTGGCCCATCCTGCCAGGATGTATGGGAAGCCCCATACAACCATTGCTTCCATCGTGGCAAAAAAAAAAAAGGACATCAAAGAAGCTGTTGTTGCAAAAGGGGTAGATATGCTCACAAAAAAAGAGATCACAAATACTTGAAGATATTGAGAATTTGTTGTTGGTGTGGATCAACCAAAAACAGTTAGCAGGAGATAGTGTTATGCAGTCGATAATTTGTGAAAAGGCAAAGCAGTTGCATGGCGATCTCGTAAAGAAAATGCCGGACCGAGTGCTGATGTTAGTGAATTTAAGGCCAACAAAGGCTGGTTTGAGAGATTTAAGAAGTGTAGTGGCATACAGTGTGGTAAGGCATGGCGAGGCTGCAAGTTCTGACAAAAGTGCGGCTGGAAAGCTCATACAAGAATTCAAGGTCTCTGTAGAGGCAGAAGAATTTGTCCCCAACTACTGTTCAATTGTGACGAAACATGCCTCTTTTGGAAGAAAATGCCAGAGGACCTACATCACGCAGGAGGAAACGGCACTGCCAGGACACAAGCCTACTTTGAGCCTTATTTTCAGCCAATTCCTATGTTCCCGTCGACTAACATCATAGCTATTTCACTAGAATTCCACTTGTTCTATCGACTGAGTACAAGCAACCACCCATTTGCCGATTTCAACTACCCAATAAAGTGGTCAGAAATTGGCAATTTGCCCAATTTCACACAAAATTCAAAAGATGCCAATTTCAAAATAGGGTCCAGAATAAACAAGACATACATTCCTGGCACTAAAATAACATTTTCACTGTTCTTAAGTCACGTCTCCAGGCCCCTCTTATATTATTCTTGCTTTCCATTTTGAAATTTACTGTTAAGCAGACTGCTGCATTATTGTAAAAATGGTATAAATAATATCAGCGCACTTGTGAAAGAATATTAGACTCCCCAGTTGACGTGTATTGGATGCGTGGCCTAATTAGTTTACTCTTGAACATTGGCAAAAATTGAACATTTCCACTAATTTGACCTGAATTTCAAGGTACTTTTCATCATGAAAATATTCAAAATCGTCTCTGTTTTTGTAATACAGTAGAGCCCCACTTATACAGCAGGTTAGGTTCCAGGTTACTGCTGGAAAGCAAACATCGCTGGAAAGCAGAACGCCATTTTTTCCTCTTATAAATGCATATAAATGCCAGATAACAAGTCTACACTAACATATATTAAATTAGTAATAGAACTAGGCATTTACCCTTTCAAGGTTGACAGGCCCTCTCAGAGACTTGTTCTCAGGGTCAGCCAAATTTAAAAAAAAAAAATTATTTTTTTCTTAAGAAAAAATAGAAAATCTTTTCCCGATCATAATGACACCAAAAGTATGAAATTTGATGGAAAACTTACGGAATTATGCTCTCATGAAGTTAGCGGTCTCGACGATGTTTATGCATCGGCGATTTTTGCCCAATTTGAGCCCTATTTTCGGCCAATTCCAGTGTACTTGTCGACAAAAATCATAACTATTTTGCTAGAACTCCATTTTTTCTATCGAGTGAGTACAAGAAACCACCCATTTACCGATTTCAACTATCCAATACAGTGGTCAGAATTTAGCAATTTTGCCAATTTCACACAAATTTCAAAAGAAGCCAATTTCCGAATAGGGTCCAGAATAAACAAGAAAGACATTCCTGGCACTAAAATAGCATTTCCTCTGTTCATTAGTCACGTCCCAACACCCCTCTTACATTCTTTTGCTTTCCACTTTGAATTTTTATTCTCACAAAAAAATAGAAGAATTACTGTTATGCACACTACTGCATTGGTAACGGTATAAATATTATCAGCGCACTTGTGAAAGAATATTAGACTCACCAGTTGACGTGTATTGGATGCATAGCATGATCTGTTTACTTTTGAACTTTGGTAAAAATCGAACATTTCTGCTACTTTGAGTGCAATTTCAAGGTAATTTTCTTTGTAAAACCAGTCAAAATCATCCCAATTTCTGTAGTATGTCTTCCATTCTATAAAATGAGACCAGGAAATCTAGAATACAACAATAAATACCATATGAAAATACAGTGTAAAGTCGCTGTTTAATTCCAAAAACACGGTCAAAGTTTTTTTTCTCTCATTATGCACTGTGTGCTGCAGGATTTTTTTATACCACGCACACTGATCACATAGACCCATTCTTTCATATGTAGGCCTACCAGCTTTCTCTCACTAGATTTGAGGGCGCTAGAATTTAGGTGTACTAGTACGTCAAAAACCCTGGTGCATAAGCCGTACTAGTACGGCCGAAACCCTGAAAGGGTTAAAAACAATAAAAAGTAAAATACGCACAGTGTACCCATTATTTACCTTAAAATATTTTTTGTCTTAATGTAGGGTGAGAGGTGAGTTTTATGAAGTCAGGTTTGGGAGGTATGGTAGCCAGCCAGGTCAGCAGACCCCCCCCACCCACATGTAATATGCTATGACATTTAATTAAAGCACCCCAGAGCGATAAAATACACGTACAGTACATTCTTTAATTACCTTAAAATATTTGTAGCCTTAATGTAGGGTGAGAGGTGAGTAGGCCTACCAGCTTTCTCTGCGGCAGCATCGGCATCCTAGCAACTCTTATTCTTCAAGAAACCATCGCTCATCAAAGCCTGTGATGGCCTAATTGAAGGTGCAACTACATGAACCCACATAGACCACAAAAAGACCCAAGAATACTAAGAATGTAACCCAAATCTTGACAAAATAGAAGATCTAAGGAAGACAGCCCTGCTAACCAAAACACTGCCTCCGCTGCCAGACAATCACTTAACCCAAGCTCAGGGAAATCAAGCCTTCTCCTCCATAGCTACACAGTATCTACTTTAGTGATACTATGAAAGGATATTGGAGAAGAAACAATAGCAGTAAGAAAAGAATAACACCAAGGACCCTAAAACTTGACTTGTCTACCCAACAGGACGCCGGTGTATCATCAACCCCCCTCACCACCGCCACCCAGAGAACAACAACAACAAACATGGCTGACTCCCCCTCCAACTCCACTCCCTTCAAAGGATTCACCGATGATAACTCAGGTATGATTATTCCTGACAATATCAGGGACTACATCGTTGCTCTAGAAAACGAAATCAAAGATATTAAAGCAACACTTGCGCGATGAGAATCCAAGATAACCAACCTCGAGAACAAGATCCAAAACCTTGAAGAGAAGATTACCTCGGAAAGTGCTGACACAGAAAATACTCTGAAAGCAGCTATAGCCAGTCACACTGAGCAAATAACAACTCTAAATATGAAGGTTGAAGAAGCAATCAAGGACTGGAATCAGAACATGCACACTCAACTGAATGAATACCTTGATTTCCAAGATGACAAAACTGAACAAGATAAGTTGTCAGATGCAGTTATATTAAACAGTCCGCACATTCCAAGTGACATAACCCAAGAACAGTGCAAAGAAACTGCTATCAGGATAATACAGGACCATTTACATGTTATTGTGCAAAACAATGAAATCAAAGAAACATGTTTGTTAGGAAAACAAGGTAGTAAACACAGTATTATGAGCAGACTTCATTCATATGATAAAAGAAAGGACTTAATTAAATCAGCAATCACAATGAAAAATGGAGTGTTCATCAACGAGTGTCTAACGAGAAAACGTCAAAGCCTTCTGTTCAGGTTGAGAAAACTTAAACAGGAAAACAAAATACATCAGTGTTTCACTCAAGATGGGAAAATACTAATTAGAAAAACTTCAACAGGACAACAATACACCATCTCAAATGAACATGATTTCTCTACCTTCCTTAGAAAAGCTAACATTTCTGTAACAGATAAGATAAGTGTCCTTAACACATATATATGTGTGGTGCATATAGTGTATATTACTATTATATTATTGTGCATTATTATTATTATTTAATATTACATTATTGTGCATTATTATTTTTTTCTTTTGCTAGCTAATACCAGCTACCTCAAATACTTTTTACTTTTTAATTGCTTTTATTGCTCATAATTTTGTGTTGAAAGTCAAATCTTACTCCAAATTAATGTTATTCATGGTTGCTACCTGTCCATTTAATTCTGCTTACCACTACTAATTTAATCCCCTTTATATTGTCTGAGCAATTAGTGTATATTCCAATTACATTATTGTGTGAGTCCCAAAACTATCTTTTGCTAGCTAGTACCAGCTACCTCATATTTCTCTACTTTTGTAGTGCAATTAATTGCTCAACTTATTATACATTACAAATCAGATCTTACTCCCAAATCAATATTAAATCATAGTGACTATCTGTCCACTGAACTTTGTTCACCATTACTTAATTTAGTTCCCTATATATTTTCTCCCTTATTTAAGCTTTAAATAACTACCTCAGTTCATATATTCACAATTTTTAAAATAATCAAGGTGCTATTCTCAGGTGCTAAAGTGTAATAAGTTCACTATTTTGCCATTAAAATACTCCAGGTGCTATAGACTACCTCAGGTGCTACTGATTTTACTTTTAATACATTCTTTTACTATTATATCCATTAGCTCCTTTATTTTAACTGTAAATATCTACTGTAGTTCATAAACTCACTTGTTAAAATAATTAAGGTGCTATTAGATACTTAAGTGTATAACTAAATTATCAATTCTGTAATAATCCCTTTTTCTTTCAAATTTTTACAAGTTTTAGATTAATCACAGTGTCTTAGTCATAAGTCTAGTTGTAGATTCAATATAAATCTTATATCATTTTACTCAGAAAATCTAGTTTGTAAAATTACTCTCATCCTATGATTACAGGCATAGATCCTGATGTAAACTTTTTACAAAATGAATTACATGAATCAACCAGTAACTGTAATTACTACACAGCAGACCAAACAAAGACATTACTCAGTGCAAACAATAACATAACCATCTTTAACTACAATGTCAGATCCTTGAGCAAACATTATGATGACCTCACAGCATTACTCAGTTCCCTTCGTTCCAATATATCAATCATCACACTCACAGAAACCTGGCTTAAGCCTGATATTACAGATTCTACAGTTGTGTATGGCCATACACAACTGTAGAACAGACCAACAAGGGGGAGGAACAGCTATATACTATTCAAATCAACTTGAATGTATCAATAAATCTTGCACAAAGGATGAACATGGACAATATATCATAGCCAAATTTAAATCAAAAGACTTGCAAAATCCACTCACAGTTATAAACATCTACAGAGTACCACAGTCAAACATTTATCACTTTAGTGAAAAACTAGGAAACATGATTACTGATGCACACATGAATAAAGACCACCTACTACTAACAGGTGATTTCAACATAAACATACTACACGCCCAGGACCCACAAGTAACCGAAATCACAAACACAATGAGTAACTGCCTGTTGCTACCCGCAACATCTAAACCTACAAGAATCTCCAAGACAAACATCTCCTTAATAGACCACATCTGGACAAACACCATATCCCCTTTAAAATCAGGTATAATCATGGACAACACTACACACCGTTACCCAACCTTTCTCATAACTAATCTGGGCAAACTACCACAAGACATTACTAAAGTAACCTTCAGACTACATAACGAGACAGCAGTTAACAACTTTATAGCAGCTATGAATAACATCGATTGGCAAAATGAGCTTGAAACATATACAGATATGAATGAATGTATAAATAATTTTCTAAAAAAAGCCCAATGCCTCTACAACAGACATTGCCCCAGAAAAACTAAACAGATCACAGCAAAGAGACTGAATAATCCCTGGCTAACACCAAGCATCCTCAAATCCATTAACACAAAGCACAAATATGAAAAACAGTATAGAATGGGTCAAATAACTAGAGAACAGTCCAGAAATTACTCGTCAGCACTTACCAGCCTGATAAGAAGGTCAAAAAAATTGTATTATGAAAATAGATTACATAACATCAAAGGTGATATGAAAAAGCCTGAAATTCTTGGAACGAAAAAGTTATCCAAAAACAAAGCAATCAAACTAACAAAATCAGATGAACCCCTACTCACTCCAACCAAAAGAGCAAACAGACTTAATGTTTTCTTCTCCACCATAGGAAAAATTCTAGCAAACAAAATACAAAGCACAAACGTCCGTCCATCAGACTACCTCATAGGAACCTACCCAAATACACTATTCCTAGCTCCAACCAACCCCACTGAAGTTATGCTCATCATAAACACCCTTAAAACCAAGGCAGGAGACATAAACAACTTGCCTGCTTTTATGTACAAAAAAGCTTCTCAAGTATTGTAACCAATTATTGCAACGCTCTTTAACAAATCCATTGAATCATCTACATTCCCAACAATCCTCAAAATAGTGAGGGTCACTCCGATCCATAAAGGAGGTGACCAAGCTGACTTGAATAACTATAGACAAATATCTAACTTACCACTGCTCTCTAAAATCTTTGAAAAATTAATTCATAGACGGATCTATTCCTACTTCATTTCACACAACATATTAAACCCTTGTCAGTTTGGATTCAGAAATAATAAAAGCACAAATGATGCTATCATACACATGCTAGAACTAATGTATACCGCACTTGAAAAGAAAGAAGTCCTGCTGGGCATTTTCATTGATTTACGTAAAGCTTTCGATACAGTTGACCATGAACTACTGTACTCCAAATTAATGCACTATGGTATCAGAGGCCACTCCCTCAACTACCTAAAGTCATACCTTAGTAACAGAACTCAATATGTGTATGCAAATGATGCAAACTCCTCCACCCAACCAATCACAGTAGGAGTCCCACAAGGAAGCATCCTTGGACCACTCCTCTTTCTCATCTACATCAATGATCTACCGAATGCATCACAGCTACTCAAACCCATATTATTTGCAGATGGCAGTACATATGTATTTTCCCACCCAAATGCAGTCATACTAGCAAACATAGTCAATGCTGAATTACAGAAAATATCTGCCTGGATGATGACTAACAAACATACCCTGAACACTGATAAAACCTATTTCATTCAGTTTGAAAACAAAGCTGCAAATGATCCAATTAACATTATGCTAAATGGATCATCAGTCACAAGACTCACAGAGGGAAAATTCCTAGGTATCCACCTTGACAGTAGCCTTAAGTTCCGGACACACACACAACAAATCACCAAGAAAATCTCCAAGACTGTAGGCATACTATCAAAGATAAGGTACTATGTTCCACAATCAGCTCTCCTGGCACTGTACCATTCACTCATATACCCTTATCTTATATATGGAATTTGTGCATGGGGATCAACACCATCCAATCACCTAAAACCCCTAATAACCCAGCAAAAGGCAGCAGTAAGAATTTTAACATATTCCTACTCCCGCCAGCATACTCCACCAATTTTCAAAAGTCTGAATCTGCTTACCATTAAGAACATCCATACTTATTCATGTGCCTACTACATACACAGAACAATACACACAAATATAAACCCTTCACTCAAACTTTTCCTCACCAACCTAAACAGGACACATGACCACAACACAGAACACAGATCTCTTTTTGATATACCTCGTGTCCATATCACACTGTGTAAAAACTCTATGCACATAAAGGGCCCCAAAATATGGAATTCATTACCAGAAGATATTAAAGTAACCCAGTCTGAAAATCAATTTAAGACTCTTCTCAAAAGCCACTTAATCACCCTAGACTAAATGCTAAATACTCAGTACACATTTACTCATCTATGTACTCCCACATCATAACTGAAACAATCACATTGAACCTTTTATCCATTGTTGACAGGAATATAATTGAATCATTGTTTTTCACAAAAGCATTTTAGAATATAAATACGTATATGTGTGGACCAGGTGTTTACAGTGAAACATATAAGTGAAGAGTATTTAGATAAGGCTAAAGAGGTCTTTGTGGCATTTATGGATTTGGAAAAGGCGTATGACAGGGTGGATAGGGGGGCAATGTGGCAGATGTTGCAGGTGTATGGTGTAGGAGGTAGGTTACTGAAAGCAGTGAAGAGTTTTTACGAGGATAGTGAGGCTCAAGTTAGAGTATGTAGGAAAGAGGGAAATTATTTCCCAGTAAAAGTAGGCCTTAGACAAGGATGTGTGATGTCACCGTGGTTGTTTAATATATTTATAGATGGGGTTGTAAGAGAAGTAAATGCGAGGGTCTTGGCAAGAGGCGTGGAGTTAAAAGATAAAGAATCACACATAAAGTGGGAGTTGTCACAGTTGCTCTTTGCTGATGACACTGTGCTCTTGGGAGATTCTGAAGAGAAGTTGCAGAGATTGGTGGATGAATTTGGTAGGGTGTGCAAAAGAAGAAAATTGAAAGTGAATACAGGAAAGAGTAAGGTTATGAGGATAACAAAAAGATTAGGTGATGAAAGATTGGATATCAGATTGGAGGGAGAGAGTATGGAGGAGGTGAATGTATTCAGGTATTTGGGAGTGGACGTGTCAGCGGATGGGTCTATGAAAGATGAGGTGAATCATAGAATTGATGAGGGGAAAAGGGTGAGTGGTGCACTTAGGAGTCTGTGGAGACAAAGAACTTTGTCCTTGGAGGCAAAGAGGGGAATGTATGAGAGTATAGTTTTACCAACACTCTTATATGGGTGTGAAGCATGGGTGATGAATGTTGCAGCGAGGAGAAGGCTGGAGGCAGTGGAGATGTCATGTCTGAGAGCAATGTGTGGTGTGAATGTAATGCAGAGAATTCGTAGTTTGGAAGTTAGGAGGAGGTGCGGGATTACCAAAACTGTTGTCCAGAGGGCTGAGGAAGGGTTGTTGAGGTGGTTCGGACATGTGGAGAGAAGGGAGCGAAACAGAATAACTTCAAGAGTGTATCAGTCTGTAGTGGAAGGAAGGCGGGGTAGGGGTCGGCCTAGGAAAGGTTGGAGGGAGGGGGTAAAGGAGGTTTTGTGTGCGAGGGGCTTGGACTTCCAGCAGGCATGCGTGAGCGTGTTTGATAGGAGTGAATGGAGACAAATGGTTTTTAATACTTGACGTCCTGTTGAAGTGTGAGCAAAGTAACATTCATGAAGGGATTCAGGGAAACCGGCAGGCCGGACTTGAGTCCTGGAGATGGGAAGTACAGTGCCTGCAGTCTGAAGGAGGGGTGTTAATGTTGCAGTTTAAAAACTGTAGTGTAAAGCACCCTTCTGGCAAGACAGTGATGGAGTGAATGATGGTGAAAGTTTTTCTTTTTCGGGCCACCCTGCCTTGGTGGGAATCGGCCAGTGTGATAATAAATAAAAAATAAATAAAAATGTGTATATTTTTGTATTATACAAATTTTGATTCATTTATAATTAATATTCTACTGTACAACTATGAAATAATTACTTTCCTACTGTACAACTATGTACAGAACGTAAGCCAATAATGTTAAGTTGGCCCATAATGCCAAGGCATAATAGAGACTCTCTTTGCATTGCAACCCACTATTGTATATACATAATCTCAATGTACTGTTTGCAAAGACATTAAATAAATAAATAAATAAATAAATAAAAGTCAGCAGGTTTGGGAAGTATGGTAGCCAGCCAAGGCAGTGCTCCCTGCCCCACCCCACCCTCACGTAATGTAAACAAACCAGGCGAACCATTACTACTATTGTTATTATTGGCAGAAATGTTTGATTGTTTGCTGTGTTCAAGAGTCATATGCAATTCTGAAAAAATATTTTTATTTATTTATTTATTTTATTTATTTCCAATTTGTGCACACATACAGAGGTACAAAAAAAATACAGATAAGAGCAGTATGCCAAAGCCACTTATACTATGCATAGCATTACGGGCTGGCTTAAAATTAACTTAAGATTAACTAAGCAATGATTATTATTATTATTATAATCAAAAAGAAGCGCTAAGCCACAAGGACTATACAGCGCTGCTACTAAGCAATGATGAAATCAGTGATAAAACATTAATGTAAACAGATAACTATAAAGCACAAGTGAGTATTACAAAGACAGGTCATATGGTTGCATTCAGTTAGGTAGTGATTCTGTTAGGTAGTGTATTTAAAAAATAATAAAGTTAGATTGGGTTTTAGGTTTAACATTTATGTGATATAATTGTGAGAAACATTTAAGATATACAATTTATAATGTTCAGTTATTCAGTATTTATTTGGTTTTGGGTGAGTAAGTAATCTTTGAGAAGAGACTTGAATTTATAAACAGGTTGTGTTTCTTTTATATTTACAGGTAATGAATTCCAGATTTTAGGGCCTTTTATGTGCATTGAGTTTTTGCATAGTGTGAGATGGACACGAGGAACATCAAAGAGTGATCTGTGCCTTGTGTTATGGTCATGTGTTCTGTTGAGGTTGGCAAGGAGATGTTTGAGGGGAGGGTTAATATCAGAGTTAAGTGTTCTATGTATGTAATAGGTGCAGTAATAAGTATGGATGTTTTGTATGGTGAGTAGGTTTAGTGTATTGAATATTGGTGGAGTGTGCTGCCTGTAGTGAGAATTTGTTATCATTCTAACTGCAGCCTTTTGTTGGGTAATTAGTGGTCTGAGATGGTTAATTGTTGTTGAGCCCCATGCACAAATTCCATAGGTGAGATAGGGGTAAATAAGAGAGTGATATAGGGCCAGGAGGGCTGACTGTGGAACATAGTACCGTATCTTCGATAGTATGCCTACAGTCTTGGAAATTTTCTTAGAAATTTGATGTATATGTGTATGAAATTTGAGTCTATTATCAAGGTGGATTCCTAAGAATTTTCCCTCTGTTAGTTTTGTGATAGGTGATCCATTTATCATTATGTTAAGAGGGACATCTGTAGCTCTGTTACCAAACTGAATGAAGTAGGTTTTGTCAATGTTTAGTGTAAGTTTGTTAGTCCTCATCCAGGTAGATATTTTCTGTAATTCGGTATTTACAGTATTGGCTAGCGTGACTGGGCTCGGGTGAGAGAAGACGTATGTAGTGTCATCTGCAAATAGTGTGGGTTTGAGTAATTGCGAAGCATTTGGAAGGTCATTTATGTATAGGAGAAAGAGAAGAGGGCCAAGGACACTTCCCTGTGGGACACCAACTGTAATTGGTTGTGCAGAAGAGTTTGCCCCATTTGCGTACACATATTGGCTTCTGTTGCTGAGGTAAGACTTGAGGTAGTTGAGGGAGTGCCCTCTTATACCATAGTGTGACAATTTTACGTGGAGCAAGTCATGGTCAACTGTATCAAAAGCTTTACGTAAGTCAATGAAGATCCCCAGTGGGACTTCTTTTTTCTCTATTGCAGTGTATATATGTTCTAGCATGTGTATAATAGCATCATTAGTATTTTTATTAGGCCTGAATCCAAATTGGCAGGGGTTGAGTATGTTTTGGGAGATAAGGTAGGAGTAGATTCGTTTATGAATTAATTTTTCGAAGATTTTTGAGAGAGGGTGTAAGTTGGATATTGGCCTATAGTTATTCAACTCTGTTTGGTCTCCTCCTTTGTGGATCGGGGTGACCCTTGCTATTTTGAGTACTGTAGGGAAGGTGGAGGATTCAATGGATTTGTTAAAGAGTGTTGCAATGATTGGTGATAGCACTTGTGACACTTTTTTGTATATAAGGGGTGGTAAGGTATTTAAATCTCCTGCCTTGTTTTTTAGTGCGTTGATAATAAGGGAGACTTCGTATGGGTTAGTCGGAGCTAGGAACAGTGTGTTCGGGTAGTTGCCGGTGAGGTAGTCATTTGGTGGGGTATCTGAGCTTGGGATTTTATTGGCAAGGTTTTGTCCTATAGTGGAGAAGAAATCATTGAGTCTGTTTGCTGTTTCTGTTGGTGGGAGTTGGGGTTCATCTGTTTTTGCTAATTTTATTTCGCTATTTCGTGATATCTTTTTTGTTCCCAGAATTTCTGATAGGGTTTTCCAGGTCTTTTTTATATCACCTCGTAAGTTGGATAATCTGTTCTCATAATACAATTTTTTTGCCCTTCTTATCAGGCTGGTTAGGATTGACGAGTAACGTTTTGTTTGGTCTCTGGTTATGTGACCCATTCTGTACTGTTTTTCATATTGGTGTTTTGTATTTATGGATTTGAGAATGCTGGGTGTTAGCCAGGGACTGTTCAGTCTCTTTGCTGTCATCTGTTTAGTTTTTTTAGGGCAGTGCTTGTTATAGAGGTATTGGGTTTTTTTTAGAAAATTATTAATACATTCGTCAATATCTGTATAGGTTTCTAGCTCAGTGTGCCAATCAATGTTTGCTATTGCTGTTGTGAAGTTATTAATGGCTGCCTCATTGTGAAGTCTGAAGGTGACTTTAGTAGTGTCTTGGGGTAGTTTACCAAGAGTTGTTATGAGGAAAGTAGGGTAGTGGTCTGTGGTATTATCTGTAATTATGCCTGATTTTAAAGGGGATATGGTGTTGGTCCAGATGTGGTCAAGTAGGGAAACACTAGTCTCTGTAACTCTTGTAGGTTTTGTTACTGTTGGTAGTAACATACAGTTACTCATTGTGTTTGTGAATTCAGTAACGTGTGGGTCCTGGTCTTGCAGGAGATTTATATTGAAGTCACCTGAGAGTAGTAAGTGATCTTTGTTCATGCGTGCATCAGTTATCATACTTCCTAGATTTTGACTAAATTGGCTAATGTTTGACTGTGGAACTCTGTAGATGTTTATCAATGTGAGAGGTTTTTGTAGGTACTTTGATTTGAATTTAGCTATTATATATTCCCCATGTTCATCCCTTGTGCAAGTATTAGTGATACATTCTAGTTGGTCTGAGTAGTATATGGCTGTGCCACCCCCTTGTTGATCTGGCCTACAGTTGTGTATGGCTGTGTAACCAGGAATGGCATAGACATCTGTACTATCAGGCTTTAGCCAGGTTTCAGTTAGTGTAATGATGGACATATTGGCATGTAAGGAATTTAGTAATGCTATGAGGTCATCGTAATGCTTGCTTAAAGATCTGATATTGTAGTTAAATATAGTTATGTTGTTGTTGGCACTGAGAAGTGCCTTTGATTGTTCTGCAGTGTAGTAATTACAGTTACTGTTTGATTCATTTAAGTCATTAAATAAGAGGTTGGTATCAGGATCAATGCTTGTAATCATAAGATTTGTAGTGAATCTATAGTTTGAATTAAGTATAAAACAAAGTAAATAGTCTTAAGCTAAAAAATAGCACCTGGATTATTTAACAAATGTAAAATAATGAGCTAAGGGACTAATACAAATAAAGTGATGATCAAATAGTGGAGCTTGGGAATATGATAGTAGGTAGTACTATAAAGGTAATTTTTTAAAGTTAGAATTATAGTATAAAATTATAATATAAAAGGGACTAATATAGGTTGTGGTGACCAATAAAGTGGTAATCAAAAAAATGAGCTTTGGAATATAATGGCAAAATTGTGAACTTATTCTACTTTAGCACCTAAGAATAGCACCTTGATTATTTTAACAATTGTGAATATATAAACTAGGATAGTTATATAAAGCTAAAATAAAGGAGAAAACATATAAGGGACTAAAATTAAGTAATGGTAAGCAAAGTTAAATGGGCAGATGGTAGGAATTATAATATAAACTTATAATATAAAAATACAATTTGAAATGGTACTTGCAATTGCACTAGAGTCTGGTATAGGTTGTTGACAAGATCAAGATTATACCTAGATTTAAATTGACAAAATAAAATTCACAATTAAAGTACCAAAAGAATAATAGTAAAAAAATAACAATGGTAATGTCTTGATTATAATATGATAGTAAGAGGGTAGACAGGTACACAGGTACAAGGGATAATATAAAGGTTGGGGTTGAATATAAAAACTTGAAAATTTGGCTACAAAATGTTATGAGAAGTATAAAATAATGTTTAATGTACAAAATTAAAATTGACTGGTAGTAAATATGGTGTTTAATAAAATTTTAGTAAGTAATAATGAATACAAAAAAGTGAAAAAGTAATGTTTATTTCATTCAATATTGCACTGGTAGTTATACTCCACCAAATGACTACCTCACCGGCAACTACCCGAACACACTGTTCCTAGCTCCGACTAACCCATACGAAGTCTCCCTTATTATCAACGCACTAAAAAACAAGGCAGGAGATTTAAATACCTTACCACCCTTTATATACAAAAAAGTGTCACAAGTGCTATCACCAATCATTGCAACACTCTTTAACAAATCCATTGAATCCTCCACCTTCCCTACAGTACTCAAAATAGCAAGGGTCACCCCGATCCACAAAGGAGGAGACCAAACAGAGTTGAATAACTATAGGCCAATATCCAACTTACACCCTCTCTCAAAAATCTTCGAAAAATTAATTCATAAACGAATCTACTCCTACCTTATCTCCCAAAACATACTCAACCCCTGCCAATTTGGATTCAGGCCTAATAAAAATACTAATGATGCTATTATACACATGCTAGAACATATATACACTGCAATAGAGAAAAAAGAAGTCCCACTGGGGATCTTCATTGACTTACGTAAAGCTTTTGATACAGTTGACCATGACTTGCTCCACGTAAAATTATCACACTATGGTATAAGAGGGCACTCCCTCAACTACCTCAAGTCATACCTCAGCAACAGAAGCCAATATGTGTACGCAAATGGGGCAAACTCTTCTGCACAACCAATTACAGTTGGTGTCCCACAGGGAAGTGTCCTTGGCCCTCTTCTCTTTCTCCTATACATAAATGACCTACCAAATGCTTCTCAATTACTCAAACCCACACTATTTGCTGATGACACAACATACGTCTTCTCCCACCCGAGCCCAGTCACGCTAGCCAATACTGTAAATACCGAATTACAGAAAATATCTACCTGGATGAGTACTAACAAACTTACACTAAACATTGACAAAACCTACTTCATTCAGTTTGGTAACAGAGCTACAGATGTCCCTCTTAACATAATGATAAACGGATCACCTATCACAAAGCTAACAGAGGGAAAATTCTTAGGAATCCACCTTGATAATAGACTCAAATTTCATACACATATACAACAAATTTCTAAGAAAATTTCCAAGACTGTAGGCATACTATCGAAGATACGGTACTATGCTCCACAGTCAGCCCTCCTGGCCCTATATCACTCTCTTATTTACCCCTATCTCACCTATGGAATTTGTGCATGGGGCTCAACAACAAGTAACCATCTCAGACCACTAATTACCCAACAAAAGGCTGCAGTTAGAATGATAACAAATTCTCACTACAGGCAGCACACTCCACCAATATTCAATACACTCAACCTACTCACCATACAAAACATCCATACTTATTACTGCACCTATTACATACATAGAACACTCAACTCTGATATTAACCCTCCCCTCAAACATCTCCTTGCCAACCTCAACAGAACACATGACCATAACACAAGGCACAGATCACTCTTTGATATTCCTCGTGTCCATCTCACGCTATGCAAAAACTCAATGCACATAAAAGGCCCTAAAATCTGGAATTCATTACCTGTTAATATAAAAGAAACACTACCTGTTTATAAATTCAAGTCTCTTCTCAAAGATCACTTACTCACCCAAAACCAAATAAATACTGAATAACTGAACCTTATAAATTGTATATCTTAAATGTTTCTCACAATTATATCACATAAATGTTAAACCTAAAACCCAATCTAACTTTATTATTTTTTAAATTCACTACCTAACAGAATACTCCATTCTACTGAATTTACAACAATGCATGCAACCATATGACCTGTCTTTGTAATACTCACTTGTGCTTTATAGTAATCAGTTTACATTAATATTTTTCACTGATTTCATCATTGCTTAGTTAATCTTAAGTTAATTTTAAGCCAGCCCGTAATGCTATGCATAGTATAAGTGGCTTTGGCATGCTGCTCTTATCTGTATTTTTTTTTGTACCTCTGTAAGTGTGCTCAAATTATAAATAAATAAATAAATAAATAAATAAATACTTGAGGTTATATGGCAGTACAAGGTAATTAAGAGTAATCTAGGATAGTAAATGTGGTATTAAAACAGATAAAGGTAATTAGACAAGTAATGGTTATTAAATGTCAAAATTGTTAAGAGTAAATTGAAATTTTAGTAAAAATTATATTTATTAATTTTAGTAAGTAATATCAATTGATAGTATTTAAAAAAAAAAAAATATGAGGTAGTAATATGGACAGAGAAAGTATCAATTCAGCTAATGTTTAAGCGAACAATAGTAAATAACAAAATCACATAAGGTGACCTATGCTTACTAGTAAAATCACAAAATGAGGTAGTTGATTACTTAATTACTAAGAGATTGTACAATGAAATTTGAACAATAATGGAGCAAAACGTACACTACACTACGTAGGCTTTTTAGTTGGACATTGTTTAGTTATTCTCTGTAAGATTGGTATCCCTGAGAAATCGTGATAGATCATTCTCGTTCGTGATTGTGTACAGTTGACCTACATTTGTTTTCCTAACTAGAATTTTCCCATCCCGTGTGAAGCATTGGTGTATTGTGTCATTATTCTCTCGCTTAAGTTTTCTGACTCTATACAGGAGGTTTTGACGTTTTTTGGTAAGACACTCGTTTATATATACCTCTTTCTTTACTTTAATAGATGCAATAATTAAGTCTTTTTTTCTGTCATGTGAGTGGAATCTAAGCATAACACTTTTTCTACCATGGGATCCTAGTAACCTGGCTTCTTTTATTTCTGACTCTGGTACAATAACACTTGTTTGGTCCTTTATGATCTGCAGAGTAATTTCTTTACTGTTTGTTTGGTTCATATCACTAGGAAAAAGTGGACTGTTAACTATTACTGCGTCCGATAGTTTATCTTGTTCAGTTTTATCTTCTTGGAGAGCAAAGTAGTCACTGAACTGGTTATCTAAGTTGCTCTTCCATTCTTTTACTGCTTCTTCAACCTTTGTATTAAGAGATATTATTTGTTGGGTATGGCTATCTATGACTGTCTGGATGGTCTTGTCACAGTTAGTCGTTCCTGGTGTTGAAAACTTTTGTTCAAGACTGAGGATTTTGTTTTCGAGTTGTGTCATCCTGGTGTCTTGTTTTGCTAGCGTCTCTCGAAGATTCATATTTTCAATAACTAAGTTGGAGATGCATGACTTTAGGGTATCTGGATCGTTGGTCATACCTGAGAGACTACTTGGTAGGTTGAATCCGGGGAAGAGAGGGGAGGATGGGCTGGTGGCAGCCATGTTTGTTGTTATTGTTGTGGTGTGGCCTCGAGTGGTGGTGAGTGGGGTGGTTGCTGGGCCGGCGTCCTCCTGACTACACTTGTTGAATAGTTGATTTTTCGGTATTTTCTTGCTGGCCTTGGTGCTGTTTCCTCTTAGATTGCGCCTCATAATACTACAGGAATTGTTGTAGTTAAGAAGAAGTTGTAGTATACAAAGCTTAGGGTTACGTTGTTCGGCTGGCAGCGGGGTGTTGCTTACGGTTAGTTTGCAGTCTTCCTTTGATCTCTATTTTTTCGATTTGTAGGTTTCACTGTTGGTAATCTTTGGTCATTCTGGGTGCTACGTTGGGTAGTGCAGTTTTGCTTGTAACTAGGTCATCATAGGAGCATTGGTAGCTCTGGTAGTTGGAGAAAAGTACGGAGCTTGGAAGTCGCTGCTGCCGCTGCCGCTGCCTAACCGGATTAATGGAAATGTCTATATTAACATAATATACAACATTTAATGAGCCGAAGAGATTATATGGCATAGAGTGGAGAGACTCTTAGTGATTTTAAGGTGTCCCTGCACGCCAGCACAGTGTGTTAGTATATTTAGGTACAGGTACACGTAAGTATAATTATCAGAGTACAAATAAAATATGCAATAACTTTAAAACACTTGAAATTTTTGAAAATTTCCAGACATAATAGAGTTGTTCTCACGGAGAATGTAAACAAACCAGGTGGGGCGTGCCATATTTGAAAGACTGCTTGCCGTAGAGCAAATTTTAATCATAATTTGAAATCGCCGTATTGGTGGAATGCCATAAGGCAAAACGCCATAAAGTGGGGCCCTACTGTATACAGTGGACCCCCGGTTTACGATATTATTTCATTTATTCTTTTGCTACCTTAACTTGCATATTTTATCTTGTCAATTTAAATCTAGTTATACTCTAATTCTTGTAAACAACTTATATAACACCTTAGTGCAATTACAATTGAGAGTCTTGTGCCTTTTCTATATTATTAGATTAAACTCAGTTGTACTATAGTCAATACCAAATTCATTATATTAGACCATATTGCAATTACTAGTGAGAGACTGGTGCTATTTTTAATTTGTATTGTTATATTATTAGATTAAATCTAGTTGTACTATAGCTCATTCTAGCTCAAAACATAGACTCCACAAAAGTCATTATATTAGACCTTAGTGCAATTATTTGATTACCACTTTATTGTTCACCACAACTTATATTAGTCCCTTTTATATTATAATTTTATATTATAATTCTAACTTTAAAGAATTACCTTTAAAGTACTACCTACTATCATATTCCCAAGCTCCATTATTTGATCATCACTTTATTTGTTCACCACAAATTATTTTAGTCCCTTTTATATTGTCTCCTTTATTTTAGCTTTAAAAAACTACCTTAGCTCATTATTTTTACATTTGTTAAATAATTCAGGTGCTATTTTTTTTAGCTTTAGAATATTTACTTTATTTTTTACTTAATTCTAACTATAGATTCACTACAAATCTTATGATTACAAGCTTTGAGCCTGATACCAACCTCTTATTTAATGACTTAAATGATTCAAACAGTTACTGTAATTACTACACAGCAGAACAATCAAAGGCACTTCTCAGAGCCAACAACAACATAACTATCTTTAACTACAATATCAGATCTTTAAGCAAGCATTATGATGACCTCCTAGCATTACTAAACTCCTTGCATGCCAGTATGTCCATCATTACACTAACTGAAACCTGGCTAAAGCCTGATACTACAGATGTCTATGCCATTCCTGGTTACACAGCCATACACAACTGTAGGCCAGACTAACAAGGGGGTGGCACTGCTATATACTACTCAGACCAACTAGAATGTATCACTAATACTTGCACAAGGGATGAACATGGGGAATATATAATAGCTAAATTCAAATCCAAATACCTACAAAAACCTCTCACAGTGATAAACATCTACAGAGTTCCACAATCAAACATTAGCCAATTTAGTCAAAACCTAGGAAGTATGATAACTGATGCACGCATGAACAAAGATCACTTACTACTCTCAGGTGACTTCAATATAAATCTCCTGCAAGACCAGGACCCACACGTTACTGAATTCACAAACACAATGAGTAACTGCATGTTGCTACCAACAGTAACAAAACCTACAAAGAGTTACGGAGACTAGTGTCTCCCTACTTGACCACATCTGGACCAACACCATATCCCCTTTAAAATCAGGCATAATTACAGATAATACCACAGACCACTACCCTACTTTCCTCATAACAACTCTTGGTAAAATACCCCAAGACACTACTAAAGTCACCTTCAGACTTCACAATGAGGCAGCCATTAATAACTTCACAACAGCAGTAACAAACATTGACTGGCACACTGAGCTAGAAATCTATACAGATATTGACGAATGTTTTAATAATTTTCTAAAAAAGACCCAATACCTTTATAACAAGCACTGCCCTAAAAAAACTAAACAGATGACAGCTAAGAGACTGAACAGTCCCTGGCTAACACCCAGCATTCTCAAATCCATAAATACAAAACACCGATATGAAAAACAGTACAGAATGGGTCACATAACCAGAGACCAAACAAAACGTTACTCGTCAATCCTAACCAGCCTGATAAGAAGGGCAAAAAAGTTGTATTATGAGAACAGATTATCCAACTTACGAGGTGATATAAAAAAGACCTGGAAGACCCTATCAGAAATTCTGGGAACAAAAAAGATATCATGACATAGCGAAATAAAATTAGCAAAATCAGATGAACCCCAACTCCCACCAACAGAAACAGCAAACAGACTCAATGATTTCTTCTCCACTATAGGTCAAAACCTTGCCAATAAAATCCCAAGCTCAGATACCCCACCAAATGACTACCTCACTGGCAACTACCCGAACACACTGTTCCTAGCTCCGACTAACCCATACGAAGTCTCCCTTATTATCAACACACTGAAAAACAAGGCAGGAGTTTAAATACCTTACCACCCTTTATACAAAAAAGCGTCACAAGTACTATCACCAATCATTGCAACACTAACAAATCCATTGAAACCTCCACCTTCCCTACAGTTCTCAAAATAGCAAGGGTCACCCCGATCCATAAAGGAGGAGACCAAACAGAGTTGAATAACTACAGGCCAATATCCAATTTACACCCTCTCTCAAAAATCTTAGAAAAATTAATTCATAAACGAATCTACTCCTACCTCATCTCCCAAAACATTCTCAACCCCTGCCAATTTGGATTCAGGCCTAATAAAAATACTAATGATGCTATTATACACATGCTAGAACATATATACACTGCAATAGAGAAAAAAGAAGTCCCACTGGGGATCTTCATTGACTTACGTAAAGCTTTTGATACAGTTGACCATGACTTGCTCCACGTAAAATTGTCACACTATGGTATTAGAGGGCACTCCCTCAACTACCTCAAGTCTTACCTCAGCAACAGAAGCCAATATGTGTACGCAAATGTACTCTCTTCCGCACAACCAATTACAGTTGGTGTCCCACAGGGAAGTGTCCTTGGCCCTCTTCTCTTTCTCCTATACATAAATGACCTACCAAATGCTTCGCAATTACTCAAACCCACACTTTTTGCAGATGACACTACATACGTCTTCTTTCACCCGAGCCCAGTCACGCTAGCCAATACTGTAAACACCGAATTACAGAAAATATCTACCTGGATGAGGACTAACAAACTTACACTAAACATTGACAAAACCTACTTCATTCAGTTTGGTAACAGAGCTACAAATGTACCTCTTAACATAACAATAAACAGATCACCTATCACAAAGCTAACAGAGGGAAAATTCTTAGGAATCCACCTCGATAATAGACTCAAATTTCATACACATATACAACAAATTTCTAAGAAAATTTCCAAGACTGTAGGCATACTATCGAAGATACGGTACTATGTTCCACAGTCAGCCCTCCTGGCCCTTTATCACTCTCTTATTTACCCCTATCTCACTTATGGAATTTGTGCATGGGGCTCAACAACAATTAACCATCTCAGACCACTAATTATCCAACAAAAGGCTACAGTTAGAATAATAACAAATTCTCACTACAGGCAACACACTCCACCAATATTCAAAACACTCAACCTACTCACCATACAAAACATCCATACTTATTATTGCACCTATTACATACATAGAACACTTAACTCTGATATTAACCCTCCCCTCAAACATCTCCTTGCCAACCTCAACAGAACACATGACCATAACACAAGGCACAGATCACTCTTTGATGTTCCTGGTGTCCATCTCACGCTATGCCAAAAACTCAATGCACATAAAAGGCCCTAAAATCTGGAATTCATTACCTGTAAATATAAAAGAAACACTACCTGTTTATAAATTCAAGTCTCTTCTCAAAGACCACTTACTCACTCAAAACCAAATAAATACTGAATAACTGAACCTTATAAATTGTATATCCTATATGTTACTCACAATTATATCACACAAATGTTAAACCTAGGACCCAATCTAACTTTATTATTTTTTTAAATACACTACCTAACAGAATACTCCATTCGACTGAATGTACAGCAATGCAAGCAACCATATGACCTGTCTTTGTAATACTCATTTGTGCTTTATAGTTATCTGTTTACAATAATGTTTTATCACTGATTTCATCATTGCTTAGTTAATCTTAAGTTAATTTTAAGCCAGCCCGTAATGCTGTGCATATAAGTGGCTTCGGAATGCTGCTCTTACCTGTATTTTTTGTACCTCTGTATGTATGCTTAAATTACTAAATAAATAAATAAATAAATAAAATAAATAAATAAGTATGTTCAGGTGCCAGTACTGACCAAATTTGTTCCCATAAGGAATATTGTGAATTAGATTAGTCCATTTCAGACCCCCAAACATACACATAGAAACGCACTTACATAAATACACTTACATAATTGGTCGCATTGGGAGCTGATCGTAAACCAGGGGTCCACTGTATTTTCCATTCTATCAAATGAGACCAAGAAAACGAGAATACAGCCATAAATACCACATGAAAATACACTGCACAGTCACTGTTTTAAACCAAAAACACGATCAGAGTTTTTTTTCTCATTATGCACTGCGTGCTGCAGGATTTTTTATACTGCATACACTGACCATGCTGACCCATTCTTTCCTAAGTAGGCCTACCAGGTTTCTTCCACCAGATTTAAAGGCGGTAGAATTTTGGTGTACATGTACGTGACCGACACTGGCTGCTAAGACATGCATGTACCTGACCGACCCTCAAAGGGTTAAGTACATTACAGTGGAACCTTGGTTTTTGTATACCCTGGTTTTCATAGGATTCGGTTTTCAACGACTTTTTCCATTAAAATTTTGTCCCAGTTTTCATACATTCAATCAGTTTTCGTAGAGTTGATAATGGCCCACTGTACCAAACGCGTCTGCCTGCCTGCGTCCACACAAAGCATCCCACGTGTTCTGACTCGGTCTGGCTTTGTTTCTCATTGAGTGAGCATTACCCTGAATGTTCATCCAAAACATTTCGTAATACAGTGGACCCCCGCATAGCGAACTTAATCCGTGCAAGAGGGCTGGCCGTTATGCGAAATGTTCGCTATGCGAATTAATTTTCCCCATAAGAAATAATGGAAATAAAATTAATCCGTGCAAGACACCCAAAAGTATGAAAAAAAAATTTTTTTACCACAAAAAAATGTTAATTTTAGTACACACAAACTGAAAAAGGCATGCACAATTACATGACACTTACTTTTATTGAAGATCTGGTGATGATTGATGGGATGGGAGGAGGGGAGAGAGAGTGTTAGTGTTTAGAAGGGGAATCCCCTTCCATTAGGACTTGAGGTAGCAAGTCCTTTTCTGGGGTTACTTCCCTTCTTCTTTTAATGCCACTAGGACCAGCTTCAGAGTCACTGGACTTCTTTCGCACAACATATCTGTCCATAGTGGCCTGTACCTCTCGTTCCTTTATGATTTGTCTAAAGTGGTTCACAACAGTGTCATTGTAACAGTCACCAGCACGGCTTGCAATAGCTGTGTGAGGGTGATTTTCATCAAAAAAGGTTTGCACTTCAAGCCATTTTGCACACATTTCCTTAATCTTTGAAGTAGGCAATTCCTTCAATTTCTCTCTCCCCTCCTTTGAACCAGTTTCCCCAGGTCTGGCCTCTTGCTCTTGAAGTTGATCTATCAGCTCATCAGTGGTTAGTTCTTCATTGTCCTCCTCCACCAACTCTTCCACATCCTCCCCACTAACCTCCAACCCCAAGGACTTCCCCAATTCCACAATTGATTCCTCAACTGGTATACTACTCCTCTCAGGGTTAGCCTCAAACCCTTCAAAATCCCTTTTGTCTACACATTCTGGCCACAGTTTCTTCCAAGCAGAGTTCAAGGTTCTCTTAGTCACTCCCTCCCAAGCCTTACCTATAAGGTTTACACAATTGAGGATATTAAAGTGATCCTTCCAAAACTCTTTTAGAGTCAATCGAGTGTCTGTGGTCACTTCAAAGCACTTTTGAAACAGAGCTTTTGTGTACAGTTTCTTGAAGTTGGAAATGACCTGCTGGTCCATGGGCTGCAGGAGAGGAGTGGTATTAGGAGGCAAAAACTTCACCTTAATGAAGCTCATGTCCCCATAAAGTCGCTCTGCCACGTCTGTAGGATGACCAGGGGCATTGTCTAACACCAGGAGGCACTTAAGGTCTAATTTCTTTTCAGTTAGGTAATCTTTCACATTGGGGGCAAATGCATGGTGTAACCAGTTATAGAAAAATTCCCTAGTGACCCATGCCTTACTGTTTGCCCTCCACAGCACACACAAATTATCCTTGAGGACATTCTTTTGCCTGAACGCTCTGGGAGTTTCAGAGTGATACACTAATAAAGGCTTAACTTTGCAATCACCACTAGCATTGGCACACATCAACAAAGTAAGCCTGTCTTTCATAGGCTTATGTCCTGGGAGTGCCTTTTCCTCCTGAGTAATGTAGGTCCTGCTTGGCATTTTCTTCCAGAACAGGCCTGTTTCATCACAATTAAACACTTGTTCAGGTTCCAGTCCTTCAGTTTCTATGTACTCCTTGAATTCATGCACATATTTTTCAGCCGCTTTGTGGTCCGAACTGGCAGCCTCACCATGCCGTATCACACTATGGATGCCACTACGCTTCTTAAATCTCTCAAACCAACCTTTGCTGGCCTTAAATTCACTCACATCATCACTAGTTGCAGGCATTTTTTTAATTAAATCGTCATGCAACTTCCTAGCCTTTTCACATATGATCGCTTGAGAGACGCTATCTCCTGCTAGCTGTTTTTCATTTATCCACACCAATAAGAGTCTCTCAACATCTTCCATCACTTGCGATCTTTGTTTCGAAAACACAGTTAAACCTTTGGCAACAACAGCTTCCTTGATTGCCGTTTTCTTGCCCACAATAGAAGAGATGGTTGATTTTGGTTTCTTGTACAACCTGACCAGGTCGGTGATACGTACTCCACTTTCATACTTATCAATGATCTCTTTCTTCATTTCAATGGGTATTCTTACCCTTTGAGGTGTAGGGTTGGCACTAGAAGCTTTCTTGGGGCCCATGGTCACTTATTTTCCAGAAACAGCACCGAAAACACTGTAATAATACGAAATATTCCGAGTGTATGCTTGAATGTTACCGCGGAGGCTGGCTGGTAAACAATGGCACGGGCGGCACATGTGAGGCTGGCTGAGGGCGCACATTGGACGCGTCTCGGACGAAGGCCGCTGAGCGGGTTTTTGTCCACTATGCGGGGCAAAATTTTAGCGAACAAAGCGTCCGCTATGCGGATTGTTCGCTATGCAAGGCGTTCGCTATGCGGGGGTCCACTGTAATCCATTGTTTTTTGTGCTTGTTTATTGAGTCCAACTACTAAATAAGCCACCATGGGGCCAAAGAAAGTTCTGAATGCCAGCCCTTTGATAAAGAAGGCGAGAAACACGATAGGATTCAAGAAAGAACTCATAGCAAAGTATGAAAATGGTGTACACGTGGCTGCCGATCTCACCAGGATGTACAGGAAGTCCGCATCAATGTTCAATGACAATGTCTTGTCCCATTTTAGGCAAATCTTAAAGAGACACCAGAAACAGACCACTCTGAATGGATTTTTGTGCGACAGGGGTCCAGTGATTCTCAAGCTGGTCCAAGTGCCAGTAACAGACAAAAAAAGGGAAGTAAGCCCAGATAGGGCCTTGATACCTGAAGTCCTTATGGAGGGGGATTTCCCTTCCAAACAATAACCTCTCCTCCTCCCTCTCCCCTCCTCGCCATCTTCCATACTCTAACAAGAGTCTTCAATAAAGGTAAAAGTGATGTTAAATATTCATTTATCCATTTTATTAGTCATTTATATTTATTTCTCATTGTTTTCTGTATGTAAAACAATAGTTATTCTCTATAAAATGTATTTTTTGTTAATATATTTGGGTGACTGGAACAGATTAATTGGATTTACATTATTTCTTATGGGAAATATTGCTTCAGTTTTAATACAAGTCGGTTTCTGTCAGACTTTCTGGAATGAATTAATCACAAAAGCCGAATCTGCATGACAGTGTCTTCCATTGAAGACACTGCAAGGCTCCAGGCGGACATCAACCAAATCTTTCAATGGGCTGCAGAAAACAATATGAAATTCAACGATGAGAAATTTCAATTACAGTGGACCCCCGCATAACGATGGCATCACATAGCGATTAATCCGCATACTGCTTGCTTTAATCGCAAAAATTTTGCCTCACATACCGCTTAAAAACCCGCTCACCGATTTTCGTCCGAGACGCGTCCAATGTGCGGCCTGAGCCACGCTCACATGTTCCGCCGGTGGCATTGTTTACCAGCCAGCCTCCGCGGTAACATCCAAGCATACAATCGGAATATTTCGTATTATTACAGTGTTTTCGGTGCTTTTTCTGGAAAATAAGTGACCATGGGCCCCAAGAAAGCTTCTAGTGCCAACCCTACAGCAATAAGGGTGAGAATTACAATAGAGATGAAGAAAAAGATCATTGATAAGTATGAAAGTGGAGTGCGTGTCTCCGAGCTGGCCAGGTTGTATAATAAACCCCAATCAACCATCGCTACTATTGGTGGTACAGCTGCTGCTGTACCACTGTCAGCTGCTGCTGCACTGTCAGCTGCTGCTGCACTGTCAGCTGCTGCTGCTGTACCACCGTCAGCTGCTGCTGCTGTAACATCGTCTGTTGCTGCTGTAGCATCGTCTGCTGCTGCTGTAGCATCGTCTGTTGCTGCTGTACCACCGTCAGCTGCTGCTGCTGCTGTAGCATCGTCTGCTGCTGCTGTAGCATCGTCTGCTGCTGCTGTAGCATCGTCTGCTGCTGCTGTAGCATCGTCTGTTGCTGCTGTACCACCGTCAGCTGCTGCTGCTGCTGTAGCACCGTTGTTGGTGTGGCTTATTGAGAATACCAAGAAACAATTAACCCCAGAGGATTTGCCACCCAGGATAACCCAAAAAAGTCAGTGTCATCGAAGACTGTCTAACTTATTTCCATTGGGGTCCTTAATCTTCTCTCCCAGGATGCAACCCACACAAGTCGACTAACACCCAGGTGAACAGGGAAAAATGCCTGGAACTAGTGCTCATATTGGTGAATTTAAAGCCAGCAAAGGTTGGTTTGAGAGATTTAAGAATCGTAGTGGCATACACAGTGTGATAAGGCCTGTTCTGGAAGAAAATACCAAACAGGACCTACAGTACTCGGGAGGAAAAGGCACTCCCAGGACACAGTGTCTCATCAGTCATTGCTGCATCTTCAATAAAGGTAAGTGTCATTTATTCTTCATTTAGTAGACTAGTACATGCACAATATATACTGTGCATGTACTACTCTACTATTGTGCATGTATCCTTCTCTTTGTGTGTAGGAAAATGTATATTTCATGTGGTAAAAAATTTTTTTTCATACTTTTGGGTGTCTTGCACGGATTAATTTTATTTCCATTATTTCTTACGGGGAAAATTCATTCACATACCGATTATTTCGCATAACAATTACCCCTCTTGCACGGATTAAAATCGTTATGCGGGGGTCCACTGTATTCAGATATGGTAAACATGAGGAAATTAAAACTTCGTCAGAGTATAAAACAAATTCCAACCACACAATAAAGCGAAAAACTAACGTCAAAGACCTGGGAGTGATCATGTCGGAGGATCTCACCTTCAAGGACCATAACATTGTACCAATCGCATCTGCTAGAAAAATGACAGGATGGATAATGAGAACCTTCAAAACTAGGGATGCCAAGCCCATGATGACACTCTTCAGGTCACTTGGTATATCTAGGCAGGAATATTGCTGCACACTAACAGCACCTTTCAAGGCAGGTGAAACTGCTGACCTAGAAAATGCACAGAGAACGTTCATGGCACACATAACTGAGATAAAACACCTCAATTACTGGGAGTGCTTGAAGTTCCTGAACCTGTACTCCCTGAAATGCAGGTGTGAGAGATACATGATTATATACACCTGGAAAATCCTAGAGGAACTAGTAAAAAACTTGCACACGAAAATCACTCCCTATGAAAGCAAAAGACTCAGCAGACGATGCAACATACACCCAATGAAAAGCAGGGGTGCCACTAGCACGTTAAGAGACAACACAATAAATGTCGGGCCAAAGACTGTTCAACTGCCTCCCAGCATACATAAGGGGGAATACCAATAGACCCCTGGCTGTCTTCAAGCAGGCAATGGACAAGCACCTAAGGTCGGTACCTGACCAGCCGGGCTGTGGTTCGTATGTTGGATTGCATGCAACCAGCAGTAACAGCCTGGTTGATCAGGCCCTGATCCACCATGACGCCTGGTCACAGACCGGACTGCTGGGGGCGTTGACCTCCGAAACTCTCTCCAGGTAAACTCCAGTTATCTGCTTGTAACCAGCATGACACTGTTATATGCTTGTGAAAAGCCTGACACTGTTAAGTGCTTGTGACCAGCCTGACACTGGTATCTGCTAGTGACCAGCCTGGCCCTGTTATCTGCTTGTGACCAGCCTGACACTGGTATCTGCTAGTGACCAGCCTGGCCCTGTTATCTGCTTGTGACCACCCTGACACTGCTCTCAACTAGTGACCAGCATGACACTGTTATCCACTTGTGACCAGCCTGACACTGTTCTCTGCCAGTGACCAGCTTGACACTGTTATCTGCTAGTGACTAGCCTGACACTGTTATCTGCTAGTGACGAGCCTGACATTGCTATCTGCTTCTGACCAGCCTGACACTGTTATCTGCTTGTGAACAGAATGACACTGTTATCTGCTAGTGATTAGCCTGACACTGCTATCTGCTAGTGACCAGCCTGACACTGTTATCTGCTAGTGACCAGCCTGACACTTATCTCCTTGTGACCAGCCTGACACTGTCATCTGCTAGTGACCAGCATGACACTGTTCTCTGCTAGTGACAAGCCTGACACTGTTATCTGCTTGTAACCAGCCTGACACTGTTATCTGCTAGTGACCAGCATAACACTGTTATCCACTTGTGACCAGCCTGACATTGTTCTCTGCCAGTGACCAGCCTGACACTGTCATCTGCTAGTGACCAGCATGACACTGTTCTCTGCTAGTGACAAGCCTGACACTGTTATCTGCTTGTAACCAGCCTGACACTGTTCTCTGCCAGTGACCAGCCTGACACTGTTATCTGCTAGTGATGAGCCTGACAGTCATCTGCTAGTGACCAGCCTGACACTGTTATCTGGTAGTGCCCAGCCTCACACTCCTATCTGCTTGTGACCAGCCTAACAATCAGTGTTATCAGCTAAAGACTAGCCTGACACTGTTATCTGCTTCTGACCAGCCTGACACTGTTATCTGCTTGTGAACAGAACGACACTGTTATCTGCTAGTGACTACCCTGACACTGTTATCTGCTAGTGACCAGCCTGACACTGTTATCTGCTTGTGACCTGCCTGACACTGTCATCTGCTAGTGACCAGCATGACACTGTTCTCTGCTAGTGAAAAGCCTGATACTGTTATCTGCTTGTAACCATCCTGACACTGTTATCTGCTAGTGACCAGCCTGACACTGTAATCTGCAAGTGACCAGCTTAACAGTGTTATCTACTTGTGACCAGCCAGACACTGTTATCTGTTTGTGACCAGACTGACACTGTTATCTGCTTGTGACCAGATTGACACTGTTATCTGCTAGTGACTAGCCTGGCACTGTTATCTGCTAGTGACCAGCCTGACACTGTCATCTGTTAGTGACCAGCCTGACACTGTTATCTGTTAGTGACCAGCCTAATACTGTTATCTGCTTGTGAACAGCCTGACACTGTTATATGCTAGGAAACAGCTTGACACTGTTATCTGCTTCTGACCAGCCTGACACTGTTATCTGCTTGTGACAAGCCTGACACTGTTATCTGCTTGTGACCAGCATGACACTGTTATCTGCCTGTGACCAGCCTGACACTGTTATCTGCTAGTGACTAGCCTGACACTGCTATGTGCTAGTGACTAGCCTGACATTGTTATCTGCTTGTGACTAGCCTGACACTGTTATCTGCTAATGACCAGTCTGACACTGTTATGTGTTTGTGACCAGCCTGACACTGTTATGTGCTTGTGACCAGCCTGACACTGTTATCTGCTTGTGACCAGCCTGACACTGTTAACTGATAGTGAACAGCCTGACATTATCTGCTTGTGACCAGCCTGATATTATCTGCCTGTGACCAGCCTGACATTGTTATCTGCTAGTGACAGCCTGAAACTGTTATTTGCTTGTGACCTGCCTGACATTGTTATCTGCTTGTGACCTGCCTGACACTATTACCTGCTTGTGACCTGCCTGACACTGTTATCTGCTTGTGACCAGCCTGACACTATCTGCTTGTGACCTGCCTGACACTGTTATCTCCTTGTGACCTGCCTGACACTTATCTGCTTGTGACCTGCCTGACACTGTTATCTGCTAGTGACAGCCTGACACTGTTATCTGCTTGTGACCTGCCTGACACTGTTATCTGCTTGTGACCTGCCTGACATTGTTATCTGCTTGTGGCCAGCCTGACACCCTTATCTGCTTGTGACCAGCCTGACACTGTTATTTGCTTGTGACAACCTGACACTGTTATCTGCTTGTGACCTGCCTAACACTTATCTGCTTGTGACCTTCCTGACATTATCTGCTTGTGACCTGCCTGACACTGTTATCTGCTTGTGGCCAGCCTGACACTGTTATCTGCTTGTGACCAGCCTGACACCCTTATCTGCTTGTGACCAGCCTGAAACTGTTATCTGCTTGTGACCTGACTGACACTTATCTGCTTGTGACCTGCATGACACTGTTATCTGCTTGTGACCTGCCTGACACTGTTATCTGCTTGTGACCTGCCTGACACTTATCTGCTTGTGACCTGCCTGACACTGTTATCTGCTTGTGACCTGCCTGACATTGTTACCTGCTTGTGACCAGCCTGACACTGTTACCTGCTTGTGACCAGCCTGATACTGTTATCTGCTTGTGACCTGCATGACACTGTTATCTGCTTGTGACCTGCCTGACACTGTTATCTGCTTGTGACCTGCCTGACACTTATCTGCTTGTCACCTGCATGACACTGTTATCTGCTTGTGATCAGCCTGACACTGTTATCTGCCTGTGACCTGCCTGACACTTATCTGCTTGTGACCTGCCTGACACTGTTATCTGCTTGTGACCAACCTAACACTGTTATCTGCTTGTGACTAACCTGACACTGTTATCTGCTTGTGACCTGCCTGACACTGTTATCTGCTTGTGACCAGCCTGACACTGTTATCTGCTTGTGACCTGCCTGACACTATCTGCTTGTGACCTGCCTAACACTGTTATCTGCTTGTGACCTGCCTGACACTGTTATCTGCTTGTGACCTGCCTGACACTGTTATCTGCTTGACACTGTTTTCTGCTTGTAACCTGCCTGACACTGTTATCTGCTTGTGACCAGCCTGACACTGTTATCTGCTTGTGGCCTGCCTGACACTGTTATCTGCTTGTGACCTGCCTGACACTGTTATCTGCTTGTGACCTGCCTCACACTGTTATCTGCTTGTGACCTGCCTCACACTGTTATCTGCTTGTGACCAGCCTGACACTGTTATCTGCTTGTGACCTGCCTCACACTGTTATCTGCTTGTGACCAGCCTGACACTGTTATCTGCTTGTGACCTGCCTGACACTGTTATCTGCTTGTGATCTGCTTGACACTGTTTTCTGCTTGTAACCTGCCTGACACTGTTATCTGCTTGTGACCAGCCTGACACTGTTATCTGCTTGTGGCCTGCCTGACACTGTTATCTGCTTGTGACCTGCCTCACACTGTTTCACACTGTTATCTGCTTGTGACCTGCCTGACACTGTTATCTGCTTGTGACCAGCCTGACACTGTTATCTGCTTGTGACCAGCCTGACACTGTTATCTGCTTGTGACCTGCCTCACACTGTTATCTGCTTGTGACCAGCCTGACAGTGTTATCTGCTTGTGACCTGCCTGACACTGTTATCTGCTTGCGACCAACCTGACACTGTTATCTGCTTGTGACTAGCCTGACACTGTTATCTGCTTGTGACCTGCCTCACACTGTTATCTGCTTGTGACCAGCCTGACACTGTTATCTGCTTGTGACCTGCCTGACACTGTTATCTGCTTGTGACTAGCCTGACACTGTTATCTGCTTGTGACCTGCCTGACATGTATCTGCTTGTGACCAGCCTTACACTGTTATCTGCTTGTGACCTGCCTGACACTGTTATCTGCTTGTGACCTGCCTGACACTGTTATCTGCTTGTGACCTTCTTGACACTGTTATCTGCTTGTGACCTGCCTGACACTGTTATCTGCTTGTGACCTGCATGACACTGTTATCTGCTTGTGACCTGCCTGACACTGTTTTCTGCTTGTGACCTGCCTGACACTTGTTATCTGCTTGTGACCTTCTTGACACTGTTATCTGCTTGTGACCTGCCTGACACTGTTATCTGCTTGTGACCTTCTTGACACTGTTATCTGCTTGTGACCTGCCTGACACTGTTATCTGCTTGTGACCTGCATGACACTGTTATCTGCTTGTGACCTGCCTGACACTGTTATCTGCTTGTGACCTTCTTGACACTGTTATCTGATTGTGACCTGCCTGACACTGTTATCTGCTTGTGACCTTCTTGACACTGTTATCTGCCTGTGACCTGCCTGACACTGTTTTCTGCTTGTGACCTGCCTGACACTGTTTTCTGCTTGTGACCTGCCTGACACTGTTATCTGCTTGTGACCAGCCTGACACTGTTATCTGCTTGTGACCTGCCTGACACTGTTTTCTGCTTGTGACCTGCCTGACACTGTTATCTGCTTGTGACCAGCCTGACACTGTTATCTGCTTGTGACCTGCCTGACACTGTTATCTGCTTGTGACCTTGACACTGTTATCTGGTTGTGACCTGCCTGACACTGTTATCTGCTTGTGACCTGCATGACACTGTTATCTGCTTGTGACCTGCCTGACACTGTTATCTGCTTGTGACCTTCTTGACACTGTTATCTGCTTGTGACCTGCATGACACTGTTATCTGCTTGTGACCTGCCTGACACTGTTATCTGCTTGTGACCTGCCTGACACTTATCTGCTTGTCACCTGCATGACACTGTTATCTGCTTGTGATCAGCCTGACACTGTTATCTGCCTGTGACCTGCCTGACACTTATCTGCTTGTGACCTGCCTGACACTGTTATCTGCTTGTGACCAACCTAACACTGTTATCTGCTTGTGACTAGCCTGACACTGTTATCTGCTTGTGACCTGCCTGACACTGTTATCTGCTTGTGACCAGCCTGACACTGTTATCTGCTTGTGACCTGCCTGACACTGTTATCTGCTTGTGACCTGCCTAACACTGTTATCTGCTTGTGACCTGCCTGACACTGTTATCTGCTTGTGACCTGCCTGACACTGTTATCTGCTTGACACTGTTTTCTGCTTGTAACCTGCCTGACACTGTTATCTGCTTGTGACCAGCCTGACACTGTTATCTGCTTGTGGCCTGCCTGACACTGTTATCTGCTTGTGACCTGCCTGACACTGTTATCTGCTTGTGACCTGCCTCACACTGTTATCTGCTTGTGACCTGCCTCACACTGTTATCTGCTTGTGACCAGCCTGACACTGTTATCTGCTTGTGACCTGCCTCACACTGTTATCTGCTTGTGACCAGCCTGACACTGTTATCTGCTTGTGACCTGCCTGACACTGTTATCTGCTTGTGATCTGCTTGACACTGTTTTCTGCTTGTAACCTGCCTGACACTGTTATCTGCTTCTGACCAGCCTGACACTGTTATCTGCTTGTGGCCTGCCTGACACTGTTATCTGCTTGTGACCTGCCTCACACTGTTTCACACTGTTATCTGCTTGTGACCTGCCTGACACTGTTATCTGCTTGTGACCAGCCTGACACTGTTATCTGCTTGTGACCAGCCTGACACTGTTATCTGCTTGTGACCTGCCTCACACTGTTATCTGCTTGTGACCAGCCTGACACTGTTATCTGCTTGTGACCTGCCTGACACTGTTATCTGCTTGCGACCAACCTGACACTGTTATCTGCTTGTGACTAGCCTGACACTGTTATCTGCTTGTGACCTGCCTCACACTGTTATCTGCTTGTGACCAGCCTGACACTGTTATCTGCTTGTGACCTGCCTGACACTGTTATCTGCTTGTGACTAGTCTGACACTGTTATCTGCTTGTGACCTGCCTGACATGTATCTGCTTGTGACCAGCCTTACACTGTTATCTGCTTGTGACCTGCCTGACACTGTTATCTGCTTGTGACCTGCCTGACACTGTTATCTGCTTGTGACCTTCTTGACACTGTTATCTGCTTGTGACCTGCCTGACACTGTTATCTGCTTGTGACCTGCATGACACTGTTATCTGCTTGTGACCTGCCTGACACTGTTTTCTGCTTGTGACCTGCCTGACACTTGTTATCTGCTTGTGACCTTCTTGACACTGTTATCTGCTTGTGACCTGCCTGACATTGTTATCTGCTTGTGACCTTCTTGACACTGTTATCTGCTTGTGACCTGCCTGACACTGTTATCTGCTTGTGACCTGCATGACACTGTTATCTGCTTGTGACCTGCCTGACACTGTTATCTGCTTGTGACCTTCTTGACACTGTTATCTGATTGTGACCTGCCTGACACTGTTATCTGCTTGTGACCTTCTTGACACTGTTATCTGCCTGTGACCTGCCTGACACTGTTTTCTGCTTGTGACCTGCCTGACACTGTTTTCTGCTTGTGACCTGCCTGACACTGTTATCTGCTTGTGACCAGCCTGACACTGTTATCTGCTTGTGACCTGCCTGACACTGTTTTCTGCTTGTGACCTGCCTGACACTGTTATCTGCTTGTGACCAGCCTGACACTGTTATCTGCTTGTGACCTGCCTGACACTGTTATCTGCTTGTGACCTTGACACTGTTATCTGGTTGTGACCTGCCTGACACTGTTATCTGCTTGTGACCTGCATGACACTGTTATCTGCTTGTGACCTGCCTGACACTGTTATCTGCTTGTGACCTTCTTGACACTGTTATCTGCTTGTGACCTGCCTGACACTGTTATCTGCTTGTGACCTTCTTGACACTGTTATCTGCCTGTGACCTGCCTGACACTGTTTTCTGCTTGTGACCTGCCTGACACTGTTTTCTGCTTGTGACCTGCCTGACACTGTTATCTGCTTGTGACCAGCCTGACACTGTTATCTGCTTGTGACCTGCCTGACACTGTTTTCTGCTTGTGACCTGCCTGACACTGTTATCTGCTTGTGACCAGCCTGACACTGTTATCTGCTTGTGACCTGCCTGACACTGTTATCTGCTTGTGACCTTGACACTGTTATCTGGTTGTGACCTGCCTGACACTGTTATCTGCTTGTGACCTGCATGACACTGTTATCTGCTTGTGACCTGCCTGACACTGTTATCTGCTTGTGACCTTCTTGACACTTATCTGCTTGTGACCAGCCTGACACTGTTATCTGCTTGTGACCTTCTTGACACTGTTATCTGCCTGTGACCTGCCTGACACTGTTTTCTGCTTGTGACCTGCCTGACACTGTTTTCTGCTTGTGACCTGCCTGACACTGTTATCTGCTTGTGACCTGCCTGACACTGTTTTCTGCTTGTGACCTGCCTGACACTGTTATCTGCTTGTGACCTGCCTGACACTGTTATCTGCTTGTGACCTGCCTGACACTGTTTTCTGCTTGTGACCTGCCTGACACTGTTATCTGCTTGTGACCTGCCTGACACTGTTATCTGCTTGTGACCTGCCTGACACTGTTATCTGCTTGTGACCTGCCTGACACTGTTATCTGCTTGTGACCTGCCTGACACTGTTTTCTGCTTGTGACCTGCCTGACACTGTTATCTGCTTGTGACCTGCCTGACACTGTTATCTGCTTGTGACCTGCCTGACACTGTTATCTGCTTGTGACCTGCCTGACACTGTTATCTGCTTGTGACCTGCCTGACACTGTTTTCTGCTTGTGACCTGCCTGACACTGTTATCTGCTTGTGACCTGCCTGACACTGTTTTCTGCTTGTGACCTGCCTGACACTGTTATCTGCTTGTGACCTGCCTGACACTGTTTTCTGCTTGTGACCTGCCTGACACTGTTATCTGCTTGTGACCTGCCTGACACTGTTATCTGCTTGTGACCTGCCTGACACTGTTATCTGCTTGTGACCTGCCTGACACTGTTATCTGCTTGTGACCTGCCTGACACTGTTATCTGCTTGTGACCTGCCTGACACTGTTATCTGCTTGTGACCTGCCTGACACTGTTATCTGCTTGTGACCTGCCTGACACTGTTATCTGCTTGTGACCTGCCTGACAATAATAATAATAATAGTAACAAAAATAATAATAATAATAATAATAATAATAATAATAATATCAGTGCTATCAATAAAATTTAAACATAAATTATCATATAATAATGTTCTTGGTTAATTAGAGACTTACTAGTTACATTTTCTCGTTTAATTATTTGTTAACTTTTAAAATGGAGGTTAAAATATAAAGTAATTAAGAGGCGGTGGTGAGACATAATTACTTTCCTTCCTCCCCACTTCTTTATTACATTATCTCACTATATATTAACATCTTAGTCTTCTTACTTACCTCGCAAATCAATCCTCAACTCCAAATTATTCCTCCACTATATTAACTCAGGAGAATTTACAAGAATTTGTAATAATTCGTCAGTGACGCCGCCGCTGTTGTTGAGGGTATTGAGGCCACCACAGATTACGCCTTATTGAACCCTGTGGAAATAAATGGTATCAAATACCGACACAGTGGATATATAAACACATATGCAGTATAATGTGATCCTTTATTGACAACGTTTCACCCACACAGTGGGCTTTTTCAAGTCACACACAGATCTACCTTGGGTGGAAGGTACGGGAGTATTTATAGTCATGTTCAGAATGTTGAGGTCAGGTGGAGAATGCTGCATCTGATCTACTGGGTGGGGTTATAGAGTCTTGGGTAGCTTGGCAGGGGTAGTTAGTTAGTTTAATATGTTTATTATGCACCCCATACCCATCCTGTGGGAGGTAGTCAAAAGATTACAGAGGTACATAATTGGTCCAGGGACTGAACTCCAAAGTTTTGATAGCTGAGCAAGTTACAGAGGTAATGAACTCACAATTTACAAAGGTAATGAACTCACAATTTACAAAGGTAATGAACTCACAATTTACAAGGTAATGAACTCCAGGTAAGTCTGGTCACAATCATGACAAGTTACAAAGGTATTTACAGATTACAGAGGTACGTAATGGGTCCAGGGACTGGGCCCCCAAAGTTTTGATAGCTGAACTAGGTACAAGGGTAATGAGCTCACAAGTTACAAAGGTAATGAATTCTGTAGAATGGTTACTTACGTTTATACATGGCTACAATCATGAACAAATTATAGAGTAATGAGCAATTCACACTTCCACACCCGGTCACAACTGGAATGAGTTATTGGTGCAAATATTGATTGTTGAGTCACACACACCACACACACACACACACACACACACACACACACACACACACACACACACACACACACACACACACACACACACACACACACACACCCTCACACACACCCGCACACACACCCTCACACGCACCCACACACACGAACGAACACGAGATTTAAGGAAGTATTTACAGTAGAGACAGGAAGGACTCTGGGGGGACAGACCAGATGGGGACACCAGCAAGGAATACACCAACAAGTGTTGGACGACATACATACAGATGAGGAGGAGGTGAAGAAACTGCTAAGGGACATCGATACCTCAAAGGCAATGGGACCAGACAACATCTCCCCGTGGGTCCTTAGAGAGGGAGCAGATATGTTGTGCGTGCCACTTACCACAATCTTCAACACATCCCTGGAAACTGGGCAACTACCTGAGGTATGGAAGACGGCAAATGTAGTTCCCATTTTTAAAAAAGGAGACAGAAAAGAGGCACTAAACTATAGACCTGTGTCATTGACGTGTATAGTATGCAAAATTATGGAGAAGATTATCAGGAGGAGAGTGGTGGAGCACCTGGAACGGAACAGGAGTATAAATGCCAACCAGCACGGATTCACGGAAGGCAAATCCTGTGTCACAAACCTTCTGGAGTTTTATGATAAAATAACAGAAGTAAGACAAGAGAGAGAGGGGTGGGTTGATTGCATCTTCTTGGACTGCAAGAAGGCCTTTGACACAGTTCCTCACAAGAGATTAGTGCAGAAGCTAGAGCATCAGGCGCATATAACAGGAAGGGCACTGCAATGGATCAGAGAATACCTGACAGGGAGGCAACAACGAGTCATGGTACGTAATGATGTATCACAGTGGGCACCTGTGACGAGCGGGGTCCCACAGGGGTCGGTCCTAGGACCAGTGCTATTTTTGGTATATGTGAACGACATGACGGAAGGGTTAGACTCAGAAGTGTCCCTGTTTGCAGATGATGTGAAGTTAATGAGGAGAATTAAATCTGATGAGGACCAGGCAGGACTTCAAAGAGACCTGGACAGACTGGACACCTGGTCCAGCAAATGGCTTCTCGAATTTAATCCTGCCAAATGCAAAGTCATGAAGATGGGGAAGGGGCACAGAAGACCACAGACAGAGTATAGGCTAGGTGGCCAAAGACTGCAAACCTCACTCAAGGAGAAAGATCTTGGGGTGAGTATAACACCGAGCATGTCTCCGGAAGCACACATCAATCAGATAACTACTGCAGCATATGGGCGCCTGGCAAACCTGAGAACAGCATTCCGATACCTTAGTAAGGAATCATTCAAGACACTGTACACCTTGTATGTCAGGCCCATACTGGAGTATGCAGCACCTGTTTGGAACCCGCACTTGATAAAGCACGTCAAGAAACTAGAGAAAGTACAAAGGTTTGCGACAAGGTTAGTTCCAGAGCTAAGGGGAATGTCCTATGAGGAAAGATTAAGGGAAATCGGCCTGACCACACTGGAGGACAGGAGGGTCAGGGGAGACATGATAACGACATATAAAATACTGCGTGGAATAGACAAGGTGGACAAAGACAGGATGTTCCAGGGAGGGGACACAGAAACAAGAGGCCACAATTGGAAGTTGAAGACACAAATGAGTCAGAGAGATAGTAGGAAGTATTTCTTCAGTCATAGAGTTGTAAGGCAGTGGAATAGCCTAGAAAATGACGTAGTGGAGCCAGGAACCATACACAGTTTTAAGACGAGGTTTGATAAAGCTCATGGAGCGGGGAGAGAGAGGGCCCAGTAGCAACCGGTGAAGAGGCGGGGCCAGGAGCTAGGACTCGACCCCTGCAACCACAAATAGGTGAGTACAAATAGGTGAGTACACAGGCGGGGCCAGGAGCTAGGACTCGACCCCTGCAACCACAAATAGGTGAGTACACACACACACACACACACACTCACACACACCCACACATACACACACACACAAAAAGCAGGAACCATACACAGTTTTAAGACGAGGTTTGATAAAGCTCATGGAGCGGGGAGAGAGAGGGTCTAGTAGCAACCGGTGAAGAGGCGGGGCCAGGAGCTAGGACTCGACCCCTGCAACCACAAATAGGTGAGTACAAATAGGTGAGTACACACACACACACACACACACACACACACACACACACACACACACACACACACACACACACACACATGCACACATGTGGTAATGCTTTATTTACAGCTAGCAAAGTCAGGGTATTTCTCCAGAATGGTCTGCAATATACCACTGTGGATAAAATACTTTGCCATTTCTTAAACATTTCTGAGTGAGTTGTTTCTAAATTCATTAATTTGATCACACTCCAGTACATAATGACGCAATGTGTGACAATAGTCCATCTGGCAAAGTTTACATTTCGTTTGGTCTACATCTGGTGGTGGTGATTTAACCTGCCAAAGATACTTGTAACCCAGCCGGAGCCGGGCAGTAGTGACATCCAAGAGTCTGCTTATCTTGGCAGGGGTATTGGACATGTTGTGAGTAGACCTTCTGCAGTGTTCTATGTTCTTATGTGGGATAGCGATGAAGAAGTTTCTTGGCGAGTGGTTCAGCTATGTTATAGAAGCCGTTGTTCTGGTTGAAATTGTTGGTTATAGAGATTAGATTAGATTTTGCCACCGAAGTGGCTAGTTTATTGTGCACCCCATATCCATCCTGTGGACGGTAGCGCGAGAGCATGTGGATACACAAACGGCCTAGGAACTAGGCCCCAAAGGGTTAACAGGAATACATATGGATTTATATCTACATATCTATAGTTCACCTATCTGTTACAAGCAAATTTAGGAAATTTGCTTAGTATATCTGGTATCTTATTTTCATTAATAAGATATCTTGACATGTCACATAGGTTATTATACTGTCTCTCTCTGTATTCCTCAATAAGTGGACAATTAAGCACATAGTGTTCAAGAGAGTGACCATATGTCTGATCACATAATTTACATTTAGTTTGATCATCATCTGTGTGTCTCCCAAACTGCCAGAAGTACTTGTAACCAAGCCTAAGCCTGGCCACTACAACATCAGTCAGTGTTCACATTGCAAGTTGCTCCATAAACATACTTATCTACGTTCATGTTATCATAGTGGGTTATAGATCTACTCAGGCTTCTAACTGCATTCCTATAACAATCATCTTCATTATTTACTTCTCTCCTAATATTATTCCTAATGCTAGACACAGTTATACCAAAGTTATATTCTACGTTCTCCTTCTGGATACTCTTCTCGGCTAACATATCAACTTTATCATGAAGGAGTAATCCAATGTGTGATGGGATCCATAGCAATTGTACATTAATTCCTTTGTCCCTAATTTTTGAGTAACTATACCTGGCTTCCCCAATGAGCATGTTGTCGGAGTCATTATATGAGCCAAGAGCCTTCAATGATGACATAGAATCAGTAATGATGATAGAGTCAAGCTCAGTGTCATAGGTTAGCTTTAGCGCATTAGGATTGCAAACAATTCAGTTTGCAGTGTTGACGCCCAGTTGTTAATTCTTATGCCTAACTCAACAAATTTATTATCTTTCTTAACTAGGGAGGTGGCAACAAGAGCAGATGCAGCCCTGCCAGAAGACTCCTGTTTAGATCCATCAGTGTATATAACTTGTGATAACTTATTACTACCAGCTAGGCGAAAATTTTCTTCTTGAGCAGTTGCTCTAACAAGAGATTTGAGGAAGGGATTACTAGCAATGAGCTTCTTGGGAGGGACTTGTAGGTATGTGATATTAAATGAACACATCTTCCATGGAGGAGTGAAATGCTCTTGTTGCCTACAGTGATACAGTTCATGCAGGTTATAAAACTTAATGCAATTGCACGTTTTCACAATCCATTTAGATCTGTGAGTATTTACCTCTAGACACTTGGTAAGATTCACTGTGACAGTGTCTGGTTCGTTTCTCAACATTCTAATACCGAGTACAGTGTTAATTTCAACAATCCTATCACTGATACTAGAAATACCAAGCTCCTTCCTCATGTTAAGAACTTTTGTAGATCTGGGACAGCCAAGAATAGTCCTGAGAGCTTCATTTTGCATTAACTCCAAGGGTCGGAGGGAACTTTCTCTAGCTAATATCAACATGGGAGCAGCATAATCAATTAAGGACCTAACATAGGCTATGTACATCATTCTCACGATTCTCACATTAGCACCATAGTTGGGATTGTAGCCAGCAACAGCTTTGAGAGCATTTAGCCTAGCTTTTTTTTTTTCAATTCAATTCAATTCAATTCAAAGTTTATTCTCTATAAGGATTACAATGCTGAGTTTACAGAAATTCGGTTATTGTTTGGTTTACATGTAGTAAAATTGTGATTACAGAGTGTACCACTAGAACGCTTAACATGGCTAGGCATTTCGGGCATACTTAGTTTTATTCTTAATTGTAAAATATTACAAATTATGAGGTAAGTTAATTTTAAGCCAGCCCGTAATGCTATGCATAGTATAAGTGGCTTTGGCATACTGCTCTTATCTGTATTTTTTTTGTACCTCTGTATGTGTGCACAAATTGGAAATAAATAAATAAATAAATAAATAAATAAATTATGGCTAAGTGACTAAATACTAGTTTGTGAGTTTAGCAATATGAATGCTTTTGTTTTGGCACAGTACATAGTTTCAGTATTGGAGTATTACAGGATTCATTATTTTAAGACTGAGATTAATATTTCTGTTTATGGTCAAATGAGTGAGTGAGTGTAAGTGTGAACCACCAGGTGGTATTCGTGTAGTTAGTTGACGGGGTGTATCAGGGAGATAAGATGTTTTCTAATGGTAGTTTTGAAGGTGATGAATGTGTCTGCAGTTCTAGAGTTCTCAGGTAGGGTATTCCAGATTTTAGGGCCTTTGACATACATTGAATTTTTGTAAAGGTTTAGTCGGACACGGGGAATGTCGTAGAGATGTTTGTGTCTGGTGTTATGCCTGTGGGTTCTGTCACAACTATCAAGAAAGCGTTTTAGGTCAAGGTTGATATTAGAGTTTAAGGCCCTGTAGATGTAGATTGCACAGTAGTAAGTGTGGATGTACTGAACAGGGAGTAAGTTTAGATCTATGAAGAGTGGGGGGTGTGTTGCCAGGGATGGGATTTAGTGATTATTCTTACTGCAGCTTTTTGTTGGGTTATTATTGGCTTTAGGTGTGTTGCTGCAGTTGATCCCCAAGCACAAATAGCATAGGTGAGGTATGGATAAATAAGTGAGTGGTATAGTGTGAGAAGGGCATTTTGCGGCACGTAGTATCGTATCTTGGAGAGGATCCCAACCGTTTTGGATACTTTTTTGGCTATATGCTGGATATGGGTGCTGAAATTCAGGTTGTTGTCAAGGTATAAGCCTAGGAATTTTCCCCCATTATTTCTGGTAATTAGAGTGTTGTCAATCTTAATGTTAATTTGTGCATCTCCTGCTCTGCTACCAAACATAATATAGTAGGTTTTGTCAGTGTTAAGCGTAAGTTTATTGGCTGTCATCCAAGTCGATATTTTAATCAGCTCCTCATTCATAATGGTGTTGAGGGTGGCAAGATTAGGGTGAGAGATGACATAAGTCGTGTCATCAGCAAAGAGAATGGGTTTCAGGTGTTGGGATATGTTTGGAAGGTCATTGATGTATATGAGGAAGAGCAGGGGACCAAGGACACTTCCCTTCGGAACTCCAGTATCAAGTGGCCGTGTTGCTGATGCTGTGTCTTTAATGGTGACTTACTGATACCTATTAGTAATGTAAGATTTGAAATAAGCAAGCGCATGGCCTCTTACATTTCTTGTTTAGTTGTGGTATAGTGGATTTGTTAAAGGGTACACCTACACCAAGATATCTGTAAGTTTTAACGTAGCTAATGATTTCACCCTGCAAATAGATGGGTGGGGGATGTCGTTTGCTTGTTAATATCTTTGTTTTAGAGGAAGATATTATGAGGCCTAGTCGATTACAAATTGCTTGAACTTCATTAAGAATGGTATTCATCTTCTTATGCCCTGTTGTATGGATCATGATATCATCAGCATAGCTTATAGCTATATGTTTAGGTGAGGCAGGTAGAGCATTTAGGAGAGCATTAATCAGAATATTAAATAGCATGGGACTAAGAACTCCTCCCTGCGGTGTACCTAAAGACATTTCTTTAGAATCACTTCTGAAGCCTTGGTAAAGGACAGAGGATACTCTATTTGACAGGTATCCTATTATCCAGCAGAGTAAGCTACCACCAATATTCATTTTGGCTAGTTCATGTAGTATAACGGTTCTGTTTGCAATATCAAATGCAGATTTTAGATCAAGAAAAGTGGTAAAACTAGTAGAGGTGTGTGCAGTGAGAAAGGTGGAAATACAGTTCTGCACACTTTTACCTTTCATGAACCCATAGAGGTAGGTGGAAAGTTGATGTCTGATTCTGTAGTACAATCTGTTAAGCATCATTCTTTCAAAAGTTTTGCAAAGACAACTAGTTAAGGAGATCGGCCTAAATGTATCAGGCTGTTGGGGCTTAGGGATAGGCACAATGAGACTATTGGTCCAGGAAGTAGGAAGAACGCCCTCAATGTAACTGAGATTATACAGTGCCAACAAAGGGTTATCAGGCACGTGCCTTAGAGTTCTGAGAATATCATAGGTTATACCATCCACTCCAGGAGCAGTTGATCGACCTTTGGTTAATGCATTATCTAATTCATACTCGGTAAAGAGGCAATCACTCTCATCAATATTTTGGCTCATAAAATTAATCAGTTTCAACATTTCTTCAGAAGTACTCTCTAAATTTTTTCTAATATGAGATGGAAGGCTTTCATGCCTGGATGTTTTGGACCAGTCATTTATGAGGTCATTTGCTTTTTCAAGAGGAAAGGGATGAGCAACATTGCCAGTCTTTTTCCTGGTTATTTTATTTATACCTTTCCAAGCCAAACTCAAAGGGGTGGACCTATTTAATCCACTAACAAACTGTTCCCATTCCTGTTGCCTAAGTTCTTCCTTTCTATTCCTTGCATTTGTTAGTGCAGCTTGGAACGTTCTGAGCAGGTCTGGGGTTCTACATTCACGGTATGCTTTACCAATCCTCCTAGCTGCATGTGTTAGATTGCGCAGCTGTGGATCATTATAGTATTCACATTGGTTTTTATTGTTATTTATAGTGGAGGGTCTTTGTTTCCTATTCCTGCCCACTTGATCTGTGAGAACACTCTCAATAGTGGTAATTAAATCATCATTAAATTTTTGTGTGCCAGTGGGCTCGTAATTCTTATACCATTGATCCAAGTGGTTAATAAAGTTGTCTCTGTGTTCTGGTTTGAGAATAAGTTTCCTCCTTCTGTATTTAGCTCCTTGATTGCTGGAGATGTGATCAAGATTGACAGTTGTTAGTCTTGGGAAGTGATCAGATAGAAGATCATCAACTATGACAGAGTCATGCATCGTATATGATGTATTAAATCCAAGACACAGATCTAGTATGCCACCATATATGTGAGTAGGCTCAGTAGTGCCCACAATTCGAACATTATCATGCTCATTCAGCAATCTCACTAGTTTAGTTCCATTGGTGTTTGTAATAGACCCACCAATATTCTTATGTCTGGCATTAAAATCTCCAAGAATGATGGTAGGTTCACTATTGATGCGATCTGGTAAAGCATCAGGTCGAAGCTGGTTCGCTGGGGCATAGAGATTAAAAATGTTTATGGAAAAATCGCCTGCATATACTTTGACACCATGATACTGCATGTTAACTCGACTCTGCAAGGAAAGGAGTGAATGTGGCAAGTTCTTTCTGACATACATCACACAACAGTTGGTTGACCTTAGGTTATAAGCTGCATGTCCAGTCAAGTTTGGTGGAGGTGCTCCATCTTTCAATCTACATTCCTGCAAACAGATGACATCAATATTCTTGGTTGCACTAATATGATGTAAGTCAGGCAACCGCTTCCTGATGGAAGCAATGTTACATGAAAAGATTTGTAATGTATCCATTGTAGTGAGTTATTACAATCTCTTGCTCATAAGATGGTAAAACTATTATGCTTTGACTGCAGTGTGCAGACACTTAAGAGCAAATAGCATAGTTTGTACGTGTTTATCTTCAGAACCTTTATTTTTAAGCATTTTTCGGCATTTTGGCAGCCAGTTATGAGGCAAGTTTTGAAGGCAAGAGTTATGGGCTTCTTTCTCACAAATTGCTGGAAGCTGAACGGAGATTGCTGCACTTTTGACATCATCACCATGCTCAAGAGCATCATCCTGATTACATATATTTATTAAACTTGTCAGGATCTGTTCAAGATGCTCAATTTTTTTCTGGAAATTTGTTATAATATGAGGAAGGTCAGGCGAATCCAATGCCTCTCCGGAGGATGGCACTTCTGGGTTAGTGCTTCCTTTAACACCTATCACCTTAACAGGTACCATGGATAAGCGATGATTCCAGGATTCTTCGGAATTGAGTGTTGTCTTCTGTGGCGATAAGTCTTGAGTTTCTGTAGTTAATTAAAAGGTTTACCTGGAGTTTACCTGGAGAGAGTTTCGGGGGTCAACGCCCCCGCGGCCCGGTCTGTGACCAGGCCTCCTGGTGGATCAGCCCCTGATCAACCAGGCTGTTGCTGCTGGTTGTGTGAATTAAGATAAGATAAGATAAGATTTCGTTCGGATTTTTAACCCCGGAGGGTTAGCCACCCAGGATAACCCAAGAAAGTCAGTGCGTCATCGAGGACTGTCTAACTTATTTCCATTGGGGTCCTTAATCTTGTCCCCCAGGATGCGACCCACACCAGTCGACTAACACCCAGGTACCTATTTGCTGCTAGGTGAACAGGACAATAGGTGTAAGGAAACGTGTCGGAATTTCCACCCGCCGGGAATCGAACCCGGGCCCTCCGTGTGTGAAGCGGGAGCTTTAGCCACCAGACCACCGATGTTGTACACAGGCATTCCTTGTATCGTCAGTCCTGCTTGCATATTGGTGTTCTGAAATACGTGTTTGGAGGTCTCTTGATGTTTCCCCCACATATAATTTGTTGCAGTCGTTACAAGGGATTATGTATACCCCTGCAGAGGATGGAGGCTTGTCCTGTCTACTACTGGTGATGTTCTTGATGGTCGTGGTTGTGGAGGTAGATACTTGGAATGATGTATTGGAAAAGATGTTGGAAACAAGTTTGGCAATGGAGTTGGTGGGGAGGACTATGTATCTCTTCTCGGCAGTGTCTTATCTGGGTGTGTTGAAGTTGTTTAATGCCCGCCGTCTGCAGTCTCTGATGAAGTGACGAGGATAGTGGAGTTTAGAAAATACTTGTTCAATTATAGTGCATTCTTCCTCAAGGAACTCATTGCTGCAGATTCTGAGTGCACGCAGGAAGAAGCCTATAATTACACCACGTTTGGTTTTGGTGTCGTGGTGAGAGTAGAAGTGGAGAAGATCGTTTTGGTTGGTGGGTTTTCGATAGACTTTAAAACGAAGTTCGTGGTCAGTTTTGCAGAGCAGAACATCAAGGAAAGGAAGAGTGTTGTCGACTTCTTCTTCAAGTGTGAACTGGATTGATGGCTCGACCTGGTTGAGCTTGTCTTGGAGAGCTTGAACGTTGAAGCGTTTAGGAGTTATGAGGAGAATGTCGTCAACATAACGGAGCCAGGTGACAGACGAAGGAATAATGGTGGAGAAACGTTCGGCTTCTAGATGTTCCATGTATAGGTTCGCCAGGACCACACTGAGTGGCGAACCCATGGGTAGTCCAAAAGTCTGCTGAAAGAGGTGATTTTCGAAAGAGAAACACGTAAAGCCAACACATAGTTCAACAAGGTCGATGAAATCGCTGGCTGGAATGGGAAGATCAAGTGAATCGTCAATTTTCCTGCGCAAGAGATCGATGGCTTGTGTAGTAGGTACTTTGGTGAATAGGGAAGTCACGTCAAGGCTGGAAAGTTTGTTGTTCCTGATGTTGATGTTGCGAATGCAATTGAGAAGATCACCCGAGTGTTTGAGATGTGCTGGACTGATAGTGCCCAAGAGTTTAGAGAGGTGTTTTGCGAGAATTCCTGAGAGCTGGTGGGGAGCACTGCCTATTCCCGAGGATATGGGCCTCAGTGGGACACCACCTATGAGTGGTTGTTTGGGTGTGGGGTTCAGGTTCCAATTAACCACCAAGCTGAATGTGAATGGTCTAACTCTCATAGCATGATAAAGAATAGGCACTCAAGTATTCAATAAGGTTTAGCAAATGGTAATCCATTGAACAAGGCGATTAACTCACTATAAGCAGGTCGAGATAGGCAACACTGTAAGGGTTGGAGTCAGGTCACAAGAGGTTGTGGACACAAGCGACAACTGAGAATCTACATTACACTCCAAGCACAAGCCACCTACTTTTCAGACACATAATAAACCCACACATAATTCGACACATAATTACACACACACACACACACACACACACACACACACACACACACACACACACACACACACACACACACACATATACACACACATACACAAACACACACACACACACACACATTGTAGGGACAGCGAGTCGCGCTAGTCACGCTTCCGTGCTCCGGGAATATAAGTGTTTTTGAGGGCTACCTAAGTGTTCTGCAAGGGTTGCTAAGTGCGTCAGGGTAGTGAACAACCCTAGAAGTGATTTTTAACCTGCCTGAGCCACATAAGTGTGGGGAGAGCCACAATTTTGTAAATGATCTAGAAAATAAAAACGTTGTGGCGCAGAGTGGGCAAGTGGTGTGTCAGGCGACGTTGTCAAGTGTCACCCAAGAAAGATAATAAAGTGAAACAATCGTGTGACCAGTGAAAGAAATACAGTGAATAGGGTAATTATTAACGAGAAGAAATTGAGGTGGATCTACGCCAGGACGTACATCGAGCTGGATCTACGCCAGGACGTCACATTGACCTGGACAATCTACAGTGCTACAGCTGCACTACAAGTACTGTATCACCTATGAGTGGTTGTTTGGGTGTGGGGTTCCAGGTTCCAATTAACCGCCAAGCTGAATGTGAATGGTCTAACTCTCATAGCACGATAAAGAATAGGCACTCAAGTATTCAATAAGGTTTAGCAAATGGTAATCCATTGAACAAGGATTAACTCACTATAAGCAGGTCGAGCATGGGCAACACTGTAAGGGTGGGAGTCAGGTCACAAGAGGTTGTGGACACAAGCGACAACTGAGAATCTACATTACACTCCAAGCACAAGCCACCTACTTTTCAGACACATAATAAACCCACACATAATTCGACACATAATTACACACACACACACACACACACACACACACACACACACACACACACACACACACACAAACACACACACACACACACACACACACACACACACACACACACACACACACACACAGTGTAGAGACAGTGTAGTGGGTCACAAGCGCCAGGCTCCGAGGATCTTAGTGCTTTTAGGGCGTGTTTTAGCAGCTAGAAGCATCCAGTGTTAGTGACAACGTCAGTGAACAACCCTACAAGTGATAACCAATGTATTAGAAAAAATAAATAAAGTTAAGGCGAGAGAAAGCCTGAAATTATACAACAAAATTTCAAAGTGCCAGTTCGTTGAGGCCTAGTGGGCACCTGTTGCCACATTGTTACATATATACAAAGTACAAAGCGAGTGACTAAAGAGAAAAGACCAAATAGAATTAAGAGAGGGTGGTAACGACAAAATGTGATGTATCACACAGCGTGAACAAGCTAGCCAGAAAGGGGATATATATATGTATACATAAATATATATAAGCAGAGGTGGTGGCAGCAGTAGGCCTGAGGGAGTAGGCCGCCATAACAGGTTGGGTGTCATCACAAATAAGTAGGGTACTTACCAAAAGTGGAGTGAAAATTATAAAAGTAGCAGTATACAAGTGATAAGTGTGGTAAATGAGGACTCAAAAGGGCAAGAGATAAGTATAGCCGAAGAAGTCAGAGGCGGAAGGGCGAGGTGTACGAGTCATCATACAACGAGCATCGTACAGCGAGCATCGTACATCAGGCATCTGGATGGACGTCCCCTCTGAGTAACGTACAAATCTCACTTGTTTGTGGTGGCGGGAAGTCTGAGGGTAGAACCGGCCCGGCGGACACTGGTAGCTGGCTATCTTTAACCCTGCTCCAGGGCGATTATCATACACAAAACACCTAGCAGTAGTAGGAAGATAAAATTTGTAGGAGCAAGGACTAATGGGACTACAGCCCTGACAACAGTTTCGAGAGATAATGTTTTAGGACACAAAGACAGTACAATCTGAGAAGCAAGTATTGGGTACACATGTAGTAAAAAGGTAGTGAAAGAGTGACTTGTTAACACACGCTAGTATTATAATTATTAGAACTACTCTCAGTGTTAATGGTATCTCATTAGTATTACGGGTACACAGAAGTGAGTTCTCTCTCTCTCTCTCTCTCAGTCTCTCTCTCTCTCTCTCTCTCTCTCTCTCTCTCTCTCTCTCTCTTTTTTTTTTTTTTTTTTTTTTTTTTTTTTTTTTTTTTTTTTTTTTTTTACACAGGGTTTGACAAGGTTAAGGATCCCTAGCTTTATTGACAGCTATTTACAGGTTAAGGATTCCTAACTTTATTGGCAAGCTAAGAGCTGTTACCTACATCAGCTCATTTGAAAGCATTTTTGTTATGAGACATACAAGTAGGGAACAGGATGAAGTTGGAGCCATCTGTGGGCCAGCATTTTCATTTGATCAACTGACGTTATCTCGTTGACATCATTATGCTGTACGAATGTGTTCCATACTCGAGTCATCCTGGGTATGTATGATCTCAGATGGAGTGATGTTCTGGAGAAGGGTACAGCCAGAGTGAAGTTGCTGCTTTCTGCCCGTCTTGTGGCATAAAAGCTTGTTTCACGCTGTCCTCGAAGTGGATCCAAGTGTGGTATTTTGACAATATTGGCCTTGTACATAACAGTAAGGCCACCCACATCCCTCCTATGTTGAAGGCTCTGCTGAAATGACAGATCTATCCAGGATGGGTCCAGGCGAGAGATGAGACGTCTTGCTCTGTTCTCTACTCTGTCAAGCAGTCGCAGATGAGAGGGGGGGCAGGCAAACCAAGAAAGTGGAGCATACTCAAGGTGTGAGCGTACTTGTGCCTCGTACAGGATCTTGCAACCCCTACTGTCAAGCAGATGCGAGATACGGCGAAGTGCTGTAAGCTTCCTGGCTGCCTTGTTTGCAAGATTTACAACATGGTTCTTCATGGTTAGTTTGGAGTCAAATTTCACCCCAAGGATATCAACTTCTTCTCCAGGTGCCAACATCGTCCCATTCATCCTTACTACTGCGCCAGCATTACCATCATGGTGCCTAGAGACGAACATCATTTGCGTTTTTTCAGGTGCAAATGTTACTTGCCATCTATTTCCCCAAGCTGATATAGCTCTCAGCTGGTGATTGATGTAGCTTAGAGCAGCTGGCATTTCTTCTCTTGGATAAGTGAATGTCAGTGTACAGTCGTCTGCATATGCATGTGATTCTGGGATGAGATGAAGAAGGTCGTTGAAGTAGACATTCCATAACAGTGGACCCAGCACACTTCCTTGTGGAACGCTTGCCCCAATAGGATGCCTTGCTGATTCCGTTCCATTGAGGACTACACTTAGAGATCTACCATGAAGGTAATCACTGAGGAGACATAGCGTAGAGCCTGCAATTCCCAGTGCTTGAAGTTTTGCTAAGAGGCCCTGGTGCCACACCCGGTCGAAAGCGCCAGCAATGTCCAGTGCTACCACACAGCTGACTTTGGATTCATCCAGTGACTGGTGCCACTTAGTGGAGAGGTTTAACAACAGATCAGCAGCAGAGTAACCTTTCCTGAAGCCATATTGACGATCACAAAGTAGTGAGTGGTAGTCAAAAAAATCTGTCATTTGTCTTGAGATTATTGTCTCAAGGATCTTACCAGTGATTGACAGGAGTGACACTGGTCTGTAGTTGCTGATTTCTGCTCTGCTCTTCTTTTTGTGAACAGGGACTACATTTGCCTCTTTCCATGGAGAGGGCCATTTACACTGTACTAGGCAGTGCTGAAAGATGCGAGTTAGAGGTGCTGCTAGCTGGTCTGCACATCTTCTCAACAATCTTGGGCTCAACTTGTCTGGGCCCACAGCCTTTTCTTGGTCAAGTGATTTAAGAAGGAAATGCACCTCCTCCTGCCTTATTGTCACCACTGACAGTTTTGACACAGTTCTTGCAGCTAGCCAAGGAGGGTCCCTTGCTGGATCAGGAACTTGCATTTTGGTAGCAAAGTGTTCAGCAAAGAGGTCCGCCTTCTCTTGACTACTAGTAGAGGTGGTCCCATCCTGTCGATTTAGAGGTGGAATAAGTTCATCAGGCAGATAACCTTGTCTGTCCTTGACCAGGGACCACCAGGTTTTGGAGCCTACCCTACCTGATGCTAACTTTCTTTTAGTGTCCACCTCCCATTTAGTAATGGCCCACTTTTGAACATCACCCATATGCCTACAGGCTTGCATGTGCAAGTTCCTGTTATAGGTGGTAGGATGTCTCTTATACCTTCGCCATGCTTTGTACTTAGCAGTAGCAGCCTCTCTACAACGAAAGCCAAACCAAGGCTGATCTGTAGGCTTTGTCACATATTGCCGGTGAGGAATGTGTTCTTGTTGCAGATTAAGGATGTGTCCAGTGAAGGCTTTCACTTGGTTGTCAACATCCCCCTGGAGAAGAGCATTCCAGTCGGTGGTGGCGAGCTCAGAGCAAAGGGCTGGCCAATTACCTCTTTCCCATAGCCAGGTTGTGCGTGTGGACTCCTCACCTCGTTCTGTTGGGATCTTAAGTGTGGTAAAAACAGCCTTGTGGTCAGACGATCCAACGTAGCCGAGGGGTTGACAAGTGACTATGCCTTCTGCCAGATCACTCACTACTGGGTCAAGGGAGGAGCCAGAGATATGAGTAGGGAAATCAACAAAGTTTCTCATGTCAAACACTGCAAGAAGGTCATCAAAGTCCCTCTGTATAAGGTGCTGGTTGAGGTCACCAACAATTATAATATGTTGACAGTTGTGTTGTAGCAGAAGGGAGTCAATATTTTCCATTAGGAAGTTGATAGGGTCTGCATGTTGCCACTGAGGTCTGTACATTGCACATGCTAGTACAGAGGTACTAGTGTTTATACAGAGCTTGAAGAACATCATTTCAAGATGTGTAGGGGTGGCAACATCTATGTGCTGGGCATGAACACTTTTAGAGAAGCACACAGCAACACCACCTCCTTGCCCTTGCCTGTCTCTTCTCATCCATGAGGTGTAGCCAGCAATTCTTGCAAAATTTTCTGGAGTCCTGTCATCCAAAAATGTTTCAACAACAGCTATCATGTCGGGACGTCGAGTGTTCACAAAGCTATGTGTGAGCTCTCCAACATTAGTAATGAAACCTCTAATGTTGGCCGACAGGATGCTGATAGACTGGCTCCTCATGATGAAGTGGTCAGCTTGAGGTGGTGGGTGTGTAGGGAATGTAAGGTGCCTGCCCTTGAGAGAGGTAGGGTACTGAGGCAGCTGCAGGGATGTAGGTCTGTGGTCTTGTATAAGGCCCAATCCCACCTGATGGGCTGGGATAGGAGTAGCTAAGTGGGTGACGTGTGAGAGTGTTTACCAATTCAGAGATCCTGCTGGTTTGTTCTGAGAACAGGTCTCTAAACAGGTGGCCCTGTCTGTCAAGTTCCTTTTTCTTCCGACACTGGTCCTCCTTATGTCCTTTCTTGTAGCAGTAGTTACACCTGGTATCTCGCAGGCAGTTGTTGGCAGAGTGCCCCTTCCGGTGACAGCGAGAGCACAGCCTAGGTGCCTGGGAGGGTGGACTAGGATTTGTTGTACCTCCTGTGTTTCGCAGATTTGTCCTCGGATTCTGCCGCTGGAACTGTGTTAGTGGAGGGTGAGACGGCTGTAGATGTCTTCCTCCACCACGTCCTCCTCCACGTCCTCTACCCCGCCCTCTACCAGTTCTGACAGATGTGTCCCTGCTGTTCGTACTTCGGCGTAGCAGGTGATCAGGTGCAGTGATAGTTCCCTGATCACTAACTGCACCGTTCTCTGGTGGAGAAACTCCTGGCTCAGAGCTTGCTGTCGAAGCACTACTACCAGATTCTAGAATAGTATCGGCAGGTGTGCTGACAGGTGTAGGATCAGGGATGGTATGTGCACTGTCAAGTAGACTGGCAGTGGCTGAAGCAGAGATGTCAGGTGTAGGAGAATTAACAGATCCAAGGCTTCCCACGTTGCTGGGAAGAGGATTTGTTCCCTCTGTGGTGGTCAGAGGAATTGTGTTAGAATTCCCAAAGGTAGTGTTTTGAACTCTGTCAGTCTGTGGGACCTTAGCGATGACAGAATTCCACCAGATGTTTACCCCTGAGTTAAGCTCAGTGTGGGACTTCCAGTCTTTGTCAATAGTGTCACCATCAGCTGAGCAGCTTACGTCACTTGATGTAGGCTTGCACTGGCCTTCTACAATAGCTTGTAGGTTATCTAATGATTTGAGGAGCTCATGAAGTGCTTCCCTGTGATGGATTATCTTAGCTGCAACTTTACAACACAGCCCAAGAGGGCAGTCTTGATCTTTGGACAGGAGTCCCTGAGGTAGGACTTCTGAACCTTCCTCCTGTAGCTCCAGGCTTGTATCCACATATACCACAGGATTATGGATATCCTTAAATTTTCTGAAATTTTCAACCTGGCTGCAACAAAATTCTTCTTCTGGAGTGCAATCTGTGTGGCAGTAGTTGGAACAAGTAGGCTCTTTACATCCAAGAAGATCTTTGTCCCTTGTGGTATACCCACAAACACTGCAGTATCTACTGGGACAATAGCCAGATAGCGTAGATAATCTTGCTATTTTGCGGTGTGAAGTCATCCCAGAGGAGGCTTGTATAATTTGAAGTTCACAGGAGAGAGAGAGGGTGGGTGGTGATACGTGGGTGGGGTGGAGTGTGGGTGGGTGGGGGTGTTTATAGCCGGTGGGTAGTGAGGGCGGGCGGCAGTGGGCCACTAGCTGGAAGTGTTGCCTTCTCACTATCACTTAATAAACACTGTTTATGCTGTCCACTTTTCCACTAAAGGAAGATGTTACACAAATCACTGTGTTGCATTGTACCAGCCACGTTGTTATAAAGCACCAGATGCTAGTACATAGCACAAAACACACATAATATTAGACGCTCACTCTGAAGGCAATAGTGAAGACACTCCTAAGGCCTGCCAGTCCCCTCACACCATGCCTTCAACATACCACACTTAATATCACTGATATTGCTTATATTCACCTCAGTGGAGGAGTTGGCTTACTTGTACTAATGTGTTGTAAGTAGTACTACGTCACTGAACAGTTTTTATCCTCACCAACCCTCGTATTTAAGTAATATTAAGAAAGTTTGTGGAGCACACTGTGACACGTCTTCACCCTCTCTCTCCCTCTCTTCCTCTCTCTCTCCCTCTCTCTCTCCCTCTCTCCCTCACTCCCATAACCCAATCTCTCACCCTCCTCTCTCTCTATAGGCTTCTCTCTCCATCTCTCCATTTCTCTCTCTCATAGCCTTTTCCCTCGCCCTCCTTTCTCCCTCTCTCTCTCTTTCTCTCCCTCTCCCTCTCCCTCTCTTTCTCCCTCTCTCTACCCTTTCTCTCCCCCCTCACATTTCTCTCTCTCCCCCTTGGTCTTATCCCTCACACCCATACTCTCTCCTCTCTCTCCCTCTTTCTACCCTTTCTCTCTCCCCCCACACCCCCTCCCTCCTCTAGCCTTCTGTCTGTGGTAATAAAAAGAAAAGAAAAGAAAAAAAAAAAAAAAAAAAAAAAAAAATATGGGTGGCCTTAGAGGACGGAAAACCAGAGATCTGGTAGACGAACCAGGGAGGAAAGACTGGGAGTTAGAGCTCCAAAAAAGGGAGGAAGAGTGGGGAAGGAAGATAGTAGAGCTTGGTAAGAAAATGGAGGAGCGGATAGCTGAAGAGTGCAGGAAGTGGGAAGTACAGGTCTTAGCAGCAGAAGCTAGGATACAGTGCTTAGAAGAGAAACTGCAAAGCCTGAAACAGATTAGAGAGACAAATGACAATTCAGATGTGACATCAGGAAATTCAAAGTCAGGCGCAGACAAGAGGATGGTAAGCAACAACGGAGACATGCCGTACACGAAGGCCCTATCAGACCCACGTGGGGCCAGGGAAAAGACGATGAGCACACTAAGATCAAGCGACAGTTCCGAAGACAATGAAGGTTTGTTATATGCAGAGATTCTAACAGCCACCTGCAGTAGCAAGGGACAGCTGGTCAGGAAAGACAGTTCACTGAGAATAGAAGTTTCAGATATGACAGGGACTGAAGGCAAGAACATGTCAATGGAAGGAAATAAAATGCCTCAGAGGAAGCAGATGGAGACTCAGTGGGAGGAGGAAAGGGCGAGGTCAGTTTTTGTGTACGGGCTCCAAGAAGCCAAGGGGGCCAACTTTGAAGAAATAAAACAGGAGGAGAAAAAAATGATTGAAGGCATCATGAAAACAATAGGGGAGGGCAATATGACCCAGGTGACAAATTTTCAGAGAATTGGGTGGTTTGCGAGTGGAAGGATACGGCCTGTCAGAGTAACTTTCAAGGAAGAATCAGTTCGAACCAGGATTCTGCAAGAGAAAGCAAGACTGAGGGACAAAGAGGGGTACCAGAGAGTATACCTCGACCGCGACAGAACACAAGAAGAAAGGACTACACTGAAAGAGAGGGTACAGAGACGCAAGGAGGAACGAGAAGCAATGAAAATGAGCAGGACCCAGACACAGGACGAAGGGCAAACACACCCCACAGAATCTCCCACCAAAAGACTCCACCCGCGACATTCCCAACGCAACTGAGCAACCAATACTACAACCCACTCACTGTTCCCTCTGCCACCAACGCCCATATCACAAACCTCACCCCAACAGCTGTCCCTTATGGGCATTCTGACCCCACCCCCATCAACACAAACCCCACCTACACCACAGCCCCATATAGGCCCCCACCAAGGCTCTCGCTCCCCCAACCCCAATATACTTGCATGACCACAATGATAGAAAAGAAACTAAAGGTTTGGTACACAAACGCGGATGGAATAACGAATAAACATGAGGAGTGGAATGAAAGAATCAGTGAAAAATCCCCAGACATCATAGCAGTCACGGAAACAAAACTCGCTGAGACAATAACAGACACAATCTTCCCAACAGGATATCAGATCCTGAGGAAAGATAGAAGGAGTAGAGGGGGAGGAGGGGTTGCACTGCTCATAAAACACCAATGGGGATTTGAGGAAATGGAAGGCATGGACATGATTGGAGAAAGAGACTACATTGTAGGTACAATTCAGTCTGGAGAACATAAAGTAGTCATTGGAGTGATGTATAACCCACCACAGAACTGCAGGAGGCCAAGAGAGGAGTACGAAGAAAACAACAGGGTGATGGTGGACACACTGGCTGAGGTGGCAAGAAGAGCTCACTCGAGCAGAGCAAAGTTACTGGTAATGGGCGATTTCAACCACAGGGAGATCGACTGGGAAAACCTGGAGCCACATGGGGGTCCCGAAATATGGAGAGCCAAGATGATGGATGTGGTACTTGAAAACCTCATGCATCAACATGTCAGGGACACAACCAGAGAGAGAGGGGAGGATGAGCCAGCAAGACTGGATCTTGTGTTCACCCTGAGCAGTTCAGACATTGAGGACATCACTTACGAGAGGCCCCTTGGAGCTAGCGATCATGTGGTTCTGAGTTTTGACTATATAGTAGAGTTACAAGTGGAGAAGGTAACAGGAACTGAAGGGGACAGGCCAAACTATAAAAGGGGGGACTACACAGGTATGAGAAACTTCCTGCAGGAGGTTCAGTGGGACAGAGAAATGGTAGGAAAATCAGTAAACGAGATGATGGAATATGTGGCAACAAAGTGCAAGGAGGCAGAGGAAAGTTTTGTTCCCAAGGGAAACAGAAATAATAGGAAGACCAAAACGAGTCCTTGGTTTACCCGAAGGTGTAGGGAGGCAAAAACGAAGTGCAACAGAGAATGGAAAAGGTACAGGAGGCATAGGACCCAGGAAAACAAGTAGAAGAGCCAGAAACGAGTATGCGCAGATAAGGAGGGAGGCCCAGCGACAGTATGAAAACGACATAGCATCGAAAGTCAAATCTGACCCGAAACTGCTGTATAGCCACATTAGGAGGAAGACAACAGTCAAGGACCAGGTGATAAGGCTGAGGAAAGAAGGTGGAGAACTCACAAGAAACGATCAAGAGGTATGTGAGGAGCTCAACACGAGATTTAAGGAAGTATTTACAGTAGAGACAGGAAGGACTCTGGGGGGACAGACCAGATGGGGACACCAACAAGGAATACACCAACAAGTGTTGGACGACATACATACAGATGAGGAGGAGGTGAAGAAACTGCTAAGGGACATCGATACCTCAAAGGCAATGGGACCGGACAACATCTCTCCGTGGGTCCTTAGAGAGGGAGCAGATATGTTGTGCGTACCACTTACCACAATCTTCAACACATCCCTGGAAACTGGGCAACTACCTGAGGTATGGAAGACGGTAAATGTAGTTCCCATTTTCAAAAAAGGAGACAGAAAAGAGGCACTAAACTATAGACCTGTGTCATTGACGTGTATAGTATGCAAAATTATGGAGAAGATTATCAGGAGGAGAGTGGTGGAGCACCTGGAGCGGAACAGGAGTATAAATGCCAACCAGCACGGATTCACGGAAGGCAAATCCTGTGTCACAAACCTTCTGGAGTTTTATGATAAAATAACAGAAGTAAGACAAGAGAGAGAGGGGTGGGTTGATTGCATCTTCTTGGACTGCAAGAAGGCCTTTGACACAGTTCCTCACAAGAGATTAGTGCAGAAGCTAGAGCATCAGGCGCATATAACAGGAAGGGCACTGCAATGGATCAGAGAATACCTGACAGGGAGGCAACAACGAGTCATGGTACGTAATGATGTATCACAGTGGGCACCTGTGACGAGCGGGGTCCCACAGGGGTCGGTCCTAGGACCAGTGCTATTTTTGGTATATGTGAACGACATGACGGAAGGGTTAGACTCAGAAGTGTCCCTGTTTGCAGATGATGTGAAGTTAATGAGGAGAATTAAATCTGATGAGGACCAGGCAGGACTTCAAAGAGACCTGGACAGACTGGACACCTGGTCCAGCAAATGGCTTCTCGAATTTAATCCTGCCAAATGCAAAGTCATGAAGATAGGGGAAGGGCACAGAAGACCACAGACAGAGTATAGGCTAGGTGGCCAAAAACTGCAAACCTCACTCAAGGAGAAAGATCTTGGGGTGAGTATAACACCGAGCATGTCTCCGGAAGCACACATCAATCAGATAACTGCTGCAGCATATGGGCGCCTGGCAAACCTGAGAACAGCATTCCGATACCTTAGTAAGGAATCATTCAAGGCACTGTACACCGTGTATGTCAGGCCCATACTGGAGTATGCAGCACCTGTTTGGAACCCGCACTTGATAAAGCACGTCAAGAAACTAGAGAAAGTACAAAGGTTTGCAACAAGGTTAGTTCCAGAGCTAAGGGGAATGTCCTATGAAGAAAGATTAAGGGAAATCGGCCTGACGACACTGGAGGACAGGAGGGTCAGGGGAGACATGATAACGACATATAAAATACTGCGTGGAATAGACAAGGTGGAGAAGGACAGGATGTTCCAGGGAGGGGACACAGAAACAAGAGACCACAATTGGAAGTTGAAGACACAAATGAGTCAGAGAGATAGTAGGAAGTATTTCTTCAGTCATAGAGTTGTAAGGCAGTGGAATAGCCTAGAAAATGACGTAGTGGAGGCAGGAACCATACACAGTTTTAAGACGAGGTTTGATAAAGCTCATGGAGCGGGGAGAGAGAGGGTCTAGTAGCAACCGGTGAAGAGGCGGGGCCAGGAGCTAGGACTCGACCCCTGCAACCACAAATAGGTGAGTACAAATAGGTGAG